>NC_051164.1:61384060-61538386 GCF_013339745.2 Dermacentor silvarum
TTTTGTTGTGGTGGTTGTGTGTCGCTTGTAGGTGTTCACCAGGGGATTGATAGTGGTTCAGGCGAGCTGCCGATGCTGAACGCTGCTGCGTAAGAATAACCATCTCTCTCTCTCACTCACTGGTGTGTGTGTGTGTGCCTGCCGCTCTGTGCACCTGGCCGCTGCTGCTTCCTGCCGCACCCTTTCTTCTCTGCTCGAGGGCTGTGCCGGCGTGTCGATGACTTGTCTGCCTGAACACCTCGGTGGACAACTCACTGTGGCGGTGGTGTGTGGTAGGGTGGAGGGGGCTTGGCTAGCATACTATGGGAGCATGGCAGCGCTCGCTTTTGAGATGAACACCTTGTAGGTGGTTGTAACTGGGGCATGCTTCCTTGTGGTGTAGGCGGCGTTTCGCTTTGAGGTGGTGTGGCCGGGGTGTAGAGACATGTCCTGCTGTGGATGGTCTTACCGCCTTGTCTCGTTCAAGGCAGAAAGTGTAGCTGTACCGTGGCAGTGGAAGTGCACAATATGGAAACTTAGGTGAAAACTGAGAAGTTCAACCTTTACACGCCTTTGTATGGTATTTGGAAAGTTGGGACAGCAGCTGTCCTGCCTCTGTCACATTCTAATGCAGTCTATCCACTTGTAGCAGTGTCACTTCAAGTAAACTCTCCCTTGCTGTGCAGTGGTCCCAAGGACAGGTTATGTGTAGAGCATGCATCGGTAATTTCCGGAATCATACGCAAAGGGCTTATCGACGTGCTTCAGTTTCTACGGTAGAAGGCTAGATAGACGTCAAAGTGAACAGATGACTAGACAGGTTCTGGCTTCAAACCAGTGGTTAGTCTGGAGGAAAATCACTTTTTAACAGCCATCACTAAACAAAAAATCCACTATACATACGCCCACACTAAGCCAGAGACTGTTATCAAAGTGATATGGGAAACAACCTTTAGAGAAACGGTTCACTGTTTAGTAAGGTTATTAATGATGGCTAACAACTTTTTTTTTTTTTTTTTTTTTTTATGTAGAAGGCCTTCACTACTGTAAAGGTCCGCATATAATGCACAGGCTCTTTTCTGAAAGTTGGCATGCAATAATATCTTCCTCATATTATATTCGGGTATCAAAACTTTATATTTTATTTTGTGCTCATAGTCTCCCATAGTCTTAGTTTAAGTTTTTAACAGTGCAAAGCAGCAGAGACCTATCATCATACTCATTGGACATTGCAATGGAGGGGGAAACGAAACCATGAATGGGCCGTGCCCGTCATGCTGAAATGAATGCTGTTTGCCAACTGCAGACAATGCGAGTGACCATACTAATCATATCCAACCATTGTCCTGTTTCGCCATACCAATGGCAGCAAGCGTGGGAGCTGTTTCGCCACCAGCCACTGAAATGGCCAGCAACAGTACGAAGCTGTTTGGAGTGATCAAATAATGTAACTGGGGCTACTAGAGACAAAAATGAGCGCTTTTCGCCTGTAGTGGCAAAAAATGAAGTTTCCAAGGTCCTACGAAAGGGGACCCTCTTTAGTAACCAAGGATATTTGCAACCTGTGTAAAACCGCAGTGATTTGCATCTTGCAGTGAATGTTGAGCTATTGCCAGCAGGACGCAGTAGATTGCTACAGTAAAGCATCGTTAATTCAGATTTTCAGCGCTGATTGGCTGGTGGAGCACTACGTCACGCGAAGGCGATAGTATCGCCAAGTGATCGGAGAATACGTCGCAAGATGAGTCCATGCATGTTTTACAGCGAAGCTGTATATGGCTAGCCGATTCGTCCGTCCGTCGCCTGTACGCAGAAACTATCATCAGGAATGGCTCAAGCGTCCGTCTTTCATGGCTGGCTCAGAATAAATAGCGTTGTCGTACATGGTGGCGACCATGGCTCCTGCTTCTGTCTGAATTCGCGTGACGGCTACTTTGATCGCTCTTGTTGATCGCCAATAACTATTGAAGTGAGCTTTCACTTCCTCTGAACTTACCTGAAACGCATGTCCAATTTCCAAGATTGTTCGGCGTCTGGCGTCCGTGGACCTAACAAGACACGTCTGCATATACGACAGGATGGTTGCAATGAATTGTCTAGGCTTGGATACATTTGGCACGAGGCACCAGACGGCACCCTGTCTTTAACATCTTCCTAATGTTTGTCTTACCGTACATTGAAGAGACGTGCACCGTAATGTCCTGCAAAGGTGCTTTGCCTGCGTTTAACATACGTAAGGCAACAAATGCTATTATAAAATTGCATATTGGCGTTAACGGAATGTCTTGTTGCAGGGAGAGGTGTACGGTGGCAACATCTTTTGATGCAGAGTTAACCAGAGAGCACACAAAGCTAACACTGCGGTGATTTACCATATTCTACTTAACTGCTGGGTTAAGACGTTGGTAGCACATAATCATTAATATGCAGTCTATATGATTTCTTTCAGCCTGAATATTTGCGAGACACAAAAATTTTCACACACATTGTAGCGAAACAAGGCATCACAAAGTGTTGCAACCAGCTTTGCTACGGCCGTTCACGGCTCTGGTTATCTGTAAACTGTAAAAATTTTATGGAAATACGAAAACCTTTTATTGCCTAATTCGTATAAAAAGGAGCAAAGAATAAACAGCTCTGTGCTCAACATGAGTCAAAGCCGATCAGAGAGGCAATCAAAGCTTGTTATGTAAGCTTCGCAAGCTGGGAAGTGAAGTAGGTAAACTTTTGTGAGCTGCCTTACGCTTTTCACTGTGCAGCAGAGATATACATGACTGCGTTAAGAATCTTGATTGTGCTATTCTTCTTTGTTTCCATTTGGGGCAGTGAAGGTTCTTCCACCACTTCTGGCGCTTTTCAAAACTGTTACGATTTGATTCTGTGTTCTGCTTTGAAATATTGCACATAGTTCGTTCTTAGTGAGATTTGCGCGCTCGTTTGAAGTGCTGATGTTAAAAATTCTCGGTTCGCCCTCCTCAGATATCCGCTACAGTAGGTTTCATGACATTTCCTCACCATCTCCGTGTTCGATACAGTCAAACCTCGCTTATAATGAGGTCACATCTAACACAAGAATTACCCCGTTATATCAGATAATCATTATAAGCACATGTACGTTACACACTGTTATCGGCAAGAAACACTGTAGATTTACTGTGTTTGACAATTCGTTCGGAATGTCCACAACTACGAGATCTCAGAGGCGAAGGCAGGAGAGGTTGGAAACGTTCGGAGCACTGCTCGGAACAAGTTCAGACGTCTGTCTACTCCGTATAGTCAGTCAGTGAACTGGATCGTAGCGGCATGGGTTGAAATTCTGGCCGTGCTCATATCTGACCTTTCCGAAAGGGCAGCATCTCTGGTTAGCAACGAGACAATCTACATGGGAAGTAGGAGAAGTGACAGGAAAGAGTGCTCTTTAATGTCACTTCTTCTGCTTCCCATGTAGAGTGCTGTGGGCTAACAAAGATGCGACATTACCAACATGCCCGTTCAGCCACCCTTGCTGCATCTCAAGCACGCTAGATGGAAGTGAGGACGGTGCACTGCGAGAAGAAATGAGGTACAAAAAAACCGAGTGATGCCAGTGAAGACAACAAGTAATGTTAAATGTTGCACATGCTTGTGGGTGAGCATCGAAAACAGTAATAATAAACTGATGTGCGTTTCGCAATCGAATGGCTTTTTTGTTTAGCTTCCACTCTAGGAATCTCCCCGTCCGATTTTCCAAATTTGGTGGTTGGCCTAGATTTGAGTAAATACGTTGTTGCGGATATAATCCATTATATTTCCACCAAAACTCTGCGGGCAGCAGTTGCATGTGGAAAGGTTCTCATCTGCCTTGATGTGCCTTGACTGAGTGTGCACTGAAAGTGCAGCAGTGTGCTAGAGCTGGCGCAAACATTGATTCAAGTCCCTCCTGTTCACATTGGCAAGGCCAAAAGCACTTGCTTCTTCTTTCATTTCTATATATATATATATATATATATTTTTTTTCAGTTTTGTCCAACATTTGGTGCAAGGCTGCAGCTTTGCTGTGCACTGTCTTATGTTGCGCCGTGTGGATCGCTTGACTTGCTTTTGTTGCGCCCAATTAGGTACCCTTCTTCTCTCAACGGTGGGTCATCTGTGAAACTGGGTCTATAAGAGCATTGGCACTGGTTGGCGTGTACTGCAACTCGGTCACAGATGCATGCGTTTTCTCTCACTTTCCGACACACACGTACACTTCCACACACCTCCTTCACTGGCGTGTGTGCCGGGTTACTTTGGTGCTGCCGCACATAGCACCACCTTGTTGCATCAGCTGTGTGTGCCGTGTCTGATCTTTGCTGAACATGTTGGAGGAGGTTGCTGCCAACGGCTGCATACAGGGACGAGTGGACAGGCTGCGACCTTAGCTGTCGCAGGTAATTGCGTATTCGTTGAAGTTTAGGTGACTGACATGTTCCAGCAGAGCCCCGGATATTGCATAATCTCATCAGCTGCGCAAAACCCTGTAATTATGGAAAACATGTGTAACGATGTGAAGGAACGACACAGCATGACGATCGGCCATGCCTTTCTAATATCCACATAGTCAGCAAAAGCAAGGTACAGTACATGGCATGTGATTTAATAGGCACACTATGTCAAAAAATAAACAAGACTTTGTATCAACTATATGTCGTGGCCCTGCACAGCAGTGAACATTAATTCTTCGATTCTATGGTAATGTTAAGAAACCGTGCAGTTTGGCAAATCCGTGCCGTTTGTTATCCGTCTGATTTCATTGTACAATGCAGTTCACTGTTAGTGGGAACACTTCACTGTGCAGCTCTCGCGTTGCTGGCACTACAACTGCAAGTGCCACCTGAAACTACACCATTGCATCGCACATATGTGTAGAAAGTTGCCAGTGCGGCTGACCACAAGTCGTCTGCTGCAAAGCGGGCGATTGTACAAGCTTGCCAAAGGGGAGAATTCACACTTGCTGTACACTCATCTGTTCCCTTTAGAAGTGGATCGCACTGTACAGATGTGTTTGCACACAGTTGTACCTTTCTTGAAAGAATCATTCGCTCTAAACGAACCTTGTTGCTTGTGACACTCTTTCTCGTTCCTTCATGTTGTTAGTGTTTTTTTTTTTTTTTTTCAACCATAACAAGTATGAACCAAGTAGCCCAGCAACAAGTAGTGATGTGTAAAACCTCACTGGTTTCCCCAGTCCCGCGAGGTCTTGCCAAATGTCGTTCACAACTGGTCATCCAGAGAAAATCAAAAGTTTGCGGCTTTCGTGAAGCCAATCGCATCTTGGTTCTGAGACCAGTGCTCGGCTGACTAGGCTATTAGCTCATCGGTGTCAGCACAAGCTTGTCCTGTTATCGAAGGAGCAGTAAATGCTGTGGTGAAGGCAAGGAAGTGTCAGCTGTCCAATTTGCATCTGCACGCTGAACTGACATGAAAGGCAGTGAGACAACCACAGGCAGAAGGGATCCTATGATACAAAGATGGCACTCAAGTGTTCTCTTATAGCAAGAAAGCAACAGTGAGCATCATCACAAATATTACTAACAAGCGTTTTATGTTTACCTATTCCTGAAGGGGGATATGTGTCATCACCTTTTGACATAGAGGGGTTTGGCAGAGCAGCGTTCTTTATTATTACTCATGCTCTGTATAATCATTTGGGGCTGTACATTACCCTTTTTAAGCATGAGGCTTAATGCGATACTAGAGGGAAGGGTGCTCTTATCTTAATATCTGTAATGCCGGTTCTATATTTTCAGGGAACTTGTGCAACGTTTATTGACCTTGCAAAAAAAGCAGGAGCTAGGTCACAAGTACCTGGTGCATTGTCGCGGTAGTGTCTCCTGATCAGTCAGTCCCTAAGTTATGCCTTTGCTTCTTTGATGTTGATGCCTTTTGTGTGGTTACTGATCTTGTCGCGCTCTTTTTTCTCTTGCCTTATGCTCTGCATGGGGCGTTTGCTGCACCCGCGGCTGTCTCAGGATCAGACGGAATCGGCAGCAATACTGAAGATCAAGGAGAGCATGCAGGGGGAAGCCAAGAGGTTTGAGAAGGACACGCCCGCCGAGCCCCCGGACTACTTCATGCAATAACCGGGGGCCCCCCCCGCCACCCCAGCCGCCGCCACCGCCGCCAATGCGCGCGCGTGGCCGAGCAAAGTCAAAGCCGCAGCCGAAGAAGAAGGCCGCCACCAGGGGGCGCGGGAGGCGGCGCCAACCACCGTAGCGGCCACCCCCGCTCCATCTTGAGGACTGCCTCACCGCACGACCGGAAAGGCCCGCAACATGCCGCAGGGCAGTGACTTGGCCCCGGACGTGGCCTTGCGGCCTCTTGATCCCTTGGTTGTGCCCTCCCTGGAGACTTTGGTTCCCGTGACTCTCCGTCGCAAGACGGACTGCTGGCACTGTCTGCGGTGACTCAAACTTACGTGCGCGTCGTCAGTCCAGTGACGGAGGCAGTGTCAGCTGCGTGCTGTCTTCTTTCAGTTTGGAGCTTGTGATCTGCCTGGCTCAGCTTGGGCTGCTGCGTACGTAGGTGCAACAGGAGTGAAGCTGCCACCTACTCTGCCTGCTACTGTGCCTAGCAGGCAGTTGGTGTTGCGATGAAGGTTAGCCATTCCTAGCCCTGGTTGTGCCCCCAGACTTCTCATCTCTATATGCCCCCTCCCCCACTTCTAAATGTTCTTCCTCACCAAGCGCAAGGTGGTGGCAGTGCCGTGCACCTGTTGCGCAGCGGTGCAAGCTGAGCCGAGGTGGAGCGTCCTTCGCTCTGGGCAGAGCTTCCCATCCGAGTATGTGCGTCGTTTTCGTTATACCATGCCATGGGAACTGGGCGTGCGGTGGTGCGCGTGTGGTGACTGTGCGCGGCTGGAGGAACTGGCGGATGTTGGGCCTTCATCCCTGAGAGACACTTCGTCCTGCTTTTCCTACTTTTGCTGCAGTGTGCCCCGTGGAGTTTTCATTTGCTGGCCGTTTCGTTCCTCGTATCAGAGGAACTTTCTTCTCTTGCTCTTTCTCTCTTTCTTTGTGAAAAGTGAGGGGTATTGTTTGAATTGGGTTGGGGGGGGAGCATGTGGAGAATTTTGCTTTCTTTTAACAGCTGGCAACTTTTCTTTTTGGTGCTGTTGCCAGGTCGACGCACGATGTCTCAGGCCAATGCGCCTGTTGTGTGACAGATGCGAGGGCTGTCTGTGGATCTGTGCTGTCGTTTTCGCAGCACAAGGCCAGGCATGGTTGAGGGGTCAGGGCAGCTGGACTCGGGAATTCTGACAGGCCAGTGGTGTCTTGAGCTTCCTACATCTCGTTCTCAGGCCGGCACTCCTGAGGCTCGCAGCTCTCCGAGAATGGGAACAGAGGAAGGAAAAAGGAAATGAAATTCAGCCATGGTACACTACGAAGTGTGCGGTTGGTAGCAGGGTCAGCCAGACTGCAATGGTTTCCCTAACGTTCTGAAACTTTCGGTAGGGACGGCTTGCCATGGGGGGGGGGGGGGGGGGGGCAGACCATGGTGGCTGCCATTGTGCATTGTCTGACCTCGTGCGCTACACCTCCGTACAGCTTGTGAGGGGGTCTGGTGTGGACACAAACAGAGGGCGGTGGTGCCACTAGGTTCTGGGCTGCATCGTTTCACCATCAAGTTGTGGCGGACGTGTTGGCGAGCGTGTGCCTCGTGCATAGTGGCAGAGTGTGTAAGGACTTGGTGTGAGCTGGGCTTGTCGGTGGAGGCATACGTACGTTATGCAGGATGTGTAGGCTTTTTTTTTTTTCTTTTTTTTTCCTTTCCCTGTTTTTATTAAGCGTTCGAGCATCTTTTGTGCTTCTTTTTTGGGTTAGCTTTCTGTATATTGGCGCTCAGATTTTCCAGCTTTTTCTTCGCTTCCTCAAAAAAAAAACTGAAATGGTATTTGTTACTCGCAAGTTCTATGGCACTGTGGCAGGATTGTCCATAAGCATCCGTAAGAAGGGATACAAGAGCTTTTGGTTTTATCTGGCTGTCGATGCTGACAGCAGTATTACTATAAACGTCTTGACATAGGGGCGATTGCAGACAGTTGCACACCGGTATTTCCCTTGGAAGCAATTCGGGTGCTGTTTTCATTGTTTTTCTGGACTGGCTATTTCTTCCAAGCTGTAAGGGAAAACCGTCGGTGAGCGAAGTTTCTTTCCATAGTTTTTTTTTTTTGCTTGCATTGCCATGCCTGAGGGTTTATCCATAGCGCAGCATCAGTTTATTGCCAGTGCTGCAGTTTTGATCACATGCAGGCTTCATAACAGGCAGTGTAAAGAGTGGACAAGCATGGCGTTGTATGTGGCACACAAACTTCGCGGAGAGTTCTTGTTCCAGCATCATTCATGCGATGCACATCTTTCTTGCCGACACTTAAAGAAGTCGCGAGAGAGTGCACAAAAAAAAAAAGAGAAGCACACTGTGTGCGCAGACCACTGGGACTCTCGCAGAGAAAATTTGTTGAGGAGAAATATTTTTTTCTTTCTCCTCTGTAGGAGCAAATTGTAGATGGGAGAAAGTGAGTGAATGAGCGACTGTGCTGTGAGTGAATGTTGCGTGGTGTGGCTAGTGAGTGTGTGCGTGCGTGTGCGTGTGGTTGGGTTTTCATGCACGAGTCTGTGTGAATGCAACCTGATGTGGTTTTGGGGATATAGATTGTGCATGTGTACATATATATGTATATGTAGGGTACAAGGATTACAGAAGGTGTGAGGATTTAAAAAAAAAAGAAGATGTTTAGAAGAGAGCTCTACACTGTTGATTTTTTGAGGCTTTTTCCTCATTCTGTTGGTTCTTTTTTTTTTTTTTACCCCGTCTACAACACAAGCGCTCCTTATTTCTTATTTACATGCAGTGCTTAATTCCTCGTCTCTGGCTGCATGTTGCATTTGCATCGGCTGTGTCCATATCGAAGCAGCAGTGGGACGGAGATGGATGCTTCTTCGTGTGAGCTGAGCTTCATTTCCTGACACACACACACTGGTGGTCGTCGATGCTGTCGCTTTCCTTTTCTCTGGCTCGCTCCGTGAAGCATAGGAGCAGTGTTGCAGCAGACTACCAGGAGGCGTCAGTGCAGTGGAATTGGGCAGGTGCGATGGCATTGGTTTGCAATGCTTGCCTGAATCGGCTGCACATGTGGTGCCCCCACGTTTCTTGCCCCCCCTTTTGTGTGTCGCCTCTTGCTGCTGTTTGAAGCAATTGCGCTGCATCGGGTTCTTCTCTCGTTGGGGCCGCACCATGGGGGGGGTGCGCTGCAACTTATTTGGTTCGCAGGAGGGGGAGGGGGGTGGGCGGGCGTTTCTGTAATCGAGGCGGGAAAAACAGCGAGCAGCACTATGCTTTGTATAATATGCATATGTACACACACAACACATAAGTAAACCGGCAGGTGAGTTTAACGAGGTGAGAACGGCTGTGTGCGAGGTGCCCGTGTTATTTTTTTTTTTTTACTTTTTTTTTTTTTTTTCTCCTTTCAGCTCTCCGGCTTTGCCTTCCGCGCGCGGTTGAAGCTTCGTCGTGCGGGGGCGAAGCCGAACAAATACAGAGGGGTCCTGTTGGTTTAATTTATAATACGCGGCGCTCTCCTCCTATCTCTCCTTCACCTGTGTATCACCTTGTGCATGTGTACTCTCTCTCCTCCCTCCCCCGGAAAAAAAAATCGTATGAAACAAAGTGTTTCTGTTAACCAGTCTCTGTGTCACTCACTCACCGTCAGCTGCGATTGGATGCCAAGCCAGTTGGCTTCCTGCAAGAATGTTGTACTCTTAAAACGGAGCTGCAAACTGAAGCAGGCATGGGTTTGCATCTCAGCTTGTTTTGCAAAGGGTGCCGACGTATGGTTTGAAGGAGGTCGGATGTACTGTTGGCCACAAAAGTTTATGGGACGGGCGCTTCTCGACAAAAGTGAATTAGGCTGTTAAGACATGTCGCCTCTAATTTAGTGAATTATTGTGGTGGGTCGCAAAAACTACCTACTACAGATTGAAATCTACCCAAACTTCGTGGTAATTCCTTCTTTTTGTTGCAAATCACATGTCCCAAAGCATTTGGGCAAGCAGTACAAAAACCCGCTCCGCCGTTTGATCTCCAGAAAACATACCAGCGAGCTTGGGGTGTGTGTCGGAGTCGCTTGTAGGGGAAAGTAGTTCTGTAGCACGGGGAATTTCCACTGGTAAGTGCAAGCTTATGATTGGCACCTTCCGAGTGGCACTTTGGCCGAGGTGCTGTAGCTTCCAACTGTGGTGGTGGCATAAAGCCTGAGTGAGAAGCGAGTGGTGCGCGACGGTGATGTGGTTGGCGAGAAAGCAAACGGGACGTATTCTGCGACGATCGCTTTCGGCGATAGTATCGCCGTTAGGCGCGCGCATATTGGCTGGTGGAGCACCACGTCACGCGAAGGCGATAGTATCGCCCAAGTGATCGGAGAATACGTCGCAAGATGAGATCACGCATGTTTTACAGTGAAGCTGTATATGGCTAGCCGATTCGTCCGTCCGTCGCCTGCACGCAGAAACTATCATCATCAGCAATGGCTCAAGCGTCGTCGTCTTTTACGGCTGGCTCGTTGAACGCGCTCGTGCCACTGCTCCCGCGTTTGTCGTCTAATTCTACAGCTGGCTCCGTTGCCGCTCATCATTCCAGAGTAGAATTTCACTTCTCTTTTGTCGTCGTAATGGGGAGGCCGCGTTTACGGGGGTATAAGCCATTAGATCATTGCCTTATATGACGGACAGATTTAAGCAAGCAGCAATTGCTGCTTGCTTGACAACGGCGGACTACGGGCATACCGTCAGTGACGGCGTTCTCTCCGTCCTAGCCGAACGTGTGTGTAACCTCATTAAGAAACAGAAAGACGTAACCAATAATTGAGAAGACTTCAATGAACCGTCTGTATTAACCCAGTGATAAACACCGGGGCCGCACGTTTCAGCTTCGCTAGTTATAACCATCTGTACGGAGTGTGTGGGCAGTGTTGAATTTTTCCTTACATTTCAATAGCTAGACTTGTTACTTTTTTATTGCGATAGCAATTTTATGGACACTGCAGGCGCACTTCTGCGATCGGCGTCGTCCTGATGTTCCGTATTATGTGCGAGGGTGAAGCCGACGATGGCGGCCCATTCGCGCGCGCAAGGGAGGAAAGTGGGGATCGAGTAAGCGTTGTTTTCCGTCGTAAAGGGGCTTTATTCCGTCGTGCGCAAGGCACCAGGGGGAGGAGAGGGGGGTGCGTTCTACTCCGGCAGCTGTTTGCGTATGACACGGCCGCGCAGGCCCTATCTTGAAATCGATCTGCGATGGGGAGGGACACAGTGCGCGGAGCGCTGATAGCATCGCGTGCGCCATGTTTTCGCCGCTTAGTTTACGTTGAAGCGAGAGGCAGCACGAAGGTCAATTCGCTCGCTGCTGCTGCGCGCTTCTTCACTCTAGCGTTTTGACAGCGAGTTTCCGGGGTCGTCGAGTGAGATGTGTTCATGTTAGCGTGTTATTTTAGTTAGTAAGCGAAAGTTTACCAAGTCAACACGGCTGGTAAAACTACCATCCTTACTTCGTATGGGCACCCTGCACTGTTCAGAGGGGGCTACGACGTTTTCATTTTTCACCCCAGCGTCGCCGGTGAGAGGTGATGAATGATACGCCATTCCAAACGATAGCGGTCACTCTCGTCGCTCGTATATGCCCTGCGCATGCGCACTATCGACGTTTTCACAGATCGGACAGTCTTGCCTAGCTCGTGATAAGCGATTGAAAGTGTCACGGCGAAACAGTAGCGCACCCAGGATCTCTGCCAGGGAGGGGGGGTGGGGGGGGGGGGCAGTTTGCCAATACCATCTAAACAGCACTAATTTCAATTTCTTCATGGGAAGTTGGCAAAAAAATGCGCTTTTTGCGCAAGTTTTCGAATGTGCAGACGATTGCGCGTCTTACATCTTAGTGCAGTACTCAAAGGCGCAAGGAAAGCAAAGGGGTTAAACAAAAAAAAAAGGGGGGGGGGGGTTTAACTCGGCCTCAGGGGGGGGGGGGGTCACAACCCCCCCCCCGTCGGTGCGCCACTGATGGCGAATGTATACAGCGTCTCTACAGGTTTGCTTCCACCACTCGTTAGGCTGTGTGTTTTGGCGCTGCTGTCTACTCTGCAATAGGGTGCCTCGATGCCGAGCGCCGCCGTCCAGGGTGGAGACAACCCCGCTGGCGCCGCCATATTGTGTCACACGAGCTGAGACTCAGCTACGCTTGCGTTCATAAAGTGTTACTCGCGGCGCGCTTCCAAGTGCTTTGCCTGATGAGGATTTTTTTATCGGTGTCCCATCTGCATATCTTTATAACCAATAGCCGTTAACTCGTCGAAGGTCGAAGACGTAAATGTATGGCGCCGGGAACATGCCCCAAGTTGCCTAATTCAATCACATTTAATATGCCGTGTGTATGTTTAAAATACGCACTATTTTTTTTTTTTGCGCTTCGATGCTTGGTATATAAGGTTTGCGACCCCCTGTGTGTGGAAGTTTTTCTTTTTCGCTGTTGTATTTTGGTTTACACGTCACGCCTCCTTTACCGTAGCCAGCCACTCGCGCACGGCGGTTAGTTTCCCTTGCGTTGCGCGTGCTCTTCGCGTTCGTTGCAATTATTTGACGATATCTACGCGCAATTTTTGCTTTTTTTGCCCACAAAACTGTGTGCTGACAGGATTAAGCTGGTGTAAAAATAACTGCGATGTGAAAATAAGGTTTAGTTAGTGCTGTAGAGAAAAATGTAACGTAACTTGTCTGTGTCAATCTTGCGTAGTACACACAAGAAATCAAACGATGCACAAAATACATTTACTTATAATGTCTAGTACAATCAATCATGAAAGAGATATGTACATGAAAAATTATATGTACTGTGTGGCGCCTGAAGGTTATGTTGAAAGACGAGATAAAAAAATTAATTCGCAAGGTAGGCTCGACACACAATTCGGGATAGAGAGAGTTTTTTTTTTATTTATTCATTACATGGGGGGGGGGGGGGTTCAAGTGAGTACATCAACCTTATTACACACAATATAAATCGAAAACAAGAATGCAAACAAGAAAACGCAACCGCGGGTAATATTAATCAAGATATCCAGCCAGAATACATACATCAGCTACCATCGAATACGTCGCATCAGCCAAACACATCGATGGCGAGTACAGAACATTTCATAAATAACCATTAGAACACTGATAACTACATTGAAAAAATAAACAACACTGCATACATATCACGTACAAAAACCGTAAATGAAACTAAGACAGTCAAATACAGATTAGCAATGTTTTTCACTTCGAAAATATAGTCCATGATGATGTAGGGCTGTTGACTTTAACAGACGGCGCCCATCCTGTCGATTTCCCTCGTACTGGTCCTCTTCAAAGTGTTTCTAAGTACAGGTAAAACAACAAAAGTGATTATTGATATGAAAAGTTGCCTTGTAAATACAGAGAAACCCATTACAGTGCTTAAAAATAAATTTTAGCAGAAGCAATGCTGTATTACCTCGCTTCACACGTTTCGAAGAAATGCACAGGCTACAACAGACACCATGCCAGAAAGCGCCGAAACATTTTGGTCCCATGATGCCCCTTAACTCTACTACACCTGGGCATACCGTGCACAGGCATTTAAAGACCGTCACAGTACCCACTACGATCGGGAATGAGCACGAATGACCATCGGCTTACGATCACCACGCTACAAATATGTACAAGTCTAAAAAATCAGCTATGTAACGTAACACCCTGAGGTCCGCAAGATATCTCCTGAGAAATCAGAGAAAAACACAATGTTTCGCTTACCACGTACAAAACAGCCGCTCTCCCCAGACGAAGCACTGCGTTCTTTAGTCCCAAATAACCAGTACCGAAAAAAAAAAAAAAAGAGAAACAAGAGACACACACGATGTGTGCTTCCCGTGAAAAAGGAAAATAGGTGGCTTACGTGACGATTCGTAGCTAATGTAAGACTATTTCGCGGCTAAGCATCTTCGTCAGTCCTTAAAATAAGGGTACAGACTGCGCCCATCAAAACGAAAAAAGCCTATGCGACGCGCGCTCGCAAACCATACGCTACTCAGACAGCATCGGTGCAGTGCTTACTTAGTTCGTGAGCGAACGTAGGTACGTGAGCGAGGATCAGAGAATACTTTCTTATTTAAATGAAAAACACGGTGCGGTAGTCTAAACATTCTTGACACTTACCTCGCAAATGCAGGAGTTATCCGTTGCCTTCCAGTGATCGCGCTTTACTTGGGCTTCCCATCTCTTCCGTCGCTCTGGGTCCCGGGGGAAGCGAAAACAACGCAGTCCTTTACGCGTCGATCCGGCGCACTTGGGAACACAACAGCCCGTCATGTCGACACGATGCACTTGATAGCTTGTCAGTCATGCGGCTGAACACTGTCTAGCAAGTAGAAGCGTCCGCGAAGCATCCGCGCGCACTGTGCCTCGAACTCAGCACCGGCACCAAGAAATCGCAACGGCTCGCTGTGACACAATATGGCGTCGCAGCGAGAAAGCGGCGGCGCGGGGGCGGTCAAAGGTTGGCACCACCCTGAACGGCGGCGCTGGCATCGAGGCACCCTACTCTGCAAAGCTTCTGCGCAAGCAATCGATGCTTCGCATTTCTGGCGAAATTGCTGCTTAATAGCTGTAGTGTATGCTTAGGAGCATTAGCAGTTAGCTTCATAATTGCACATGCGGATTTGGATTTCTGTGGATTCCAGGTGCAGAATGCGAAATGAGGAGAGGGTACAGTACGTGCCACGTACATGCAGTGCCAGGAAAGGCTGTTTTTAGAGTGTTCTCAGTGGTTAGTTTGCGGAGCGCAAACGAGATGGCGCTACCAGTTCCGACGCCTTCCGAGTACAGCGGAATGCCTGAATCGACGCAATAGATGAATGGACTTTTGCTAACTTGTGTTACTTCTGCTAACTCTATGTTGATTGTATAGACTATGGTCCTTAGGGACCATATATAGACCTACACCATGTTTGCAAATGATAAATTATTGGAAATGAAAATGGATTTTCATCCATTTTCATTTCCATTAATTTGTCATTTCTCTAATTCAATTAGTAAGTACAAGTAATTTCCACTATGTTGTTATTGGTGTCATTGTTTATTGGCTTCTGATGAACTGTATGGTGCGGGAGAAGCTCGCGAGGGGCCGGCGTCCTCGGTCATTGCGAATGCAGATGGTAGCGTACGGCTGCGGAGATCCAGGACGCTGAAGGGGACGACCCAGCACCTCCACCAAATGCAAGAAGAGTATTTCGCAGGTAGACTTGATGAAGCGCTTAAACCAGCTGGCTCGTTAAAAAACGACCTAGCGCGAACCACACGATCGTCAACGTGTTCTTCCACACTGGCTTGCACAGAGCTGGTGCCGATGTGCTCCGGTACAATATATATATATATATATATATATATATATATATATATAATATATATATATATATATATATAAGCGTGCGGGATTGCGCGCGCTAGCGCTATACTGGTCGCTGCCCTATGAGCCCCCCTCCCCCAACTCCTCTGAAGGAAGCCCAAGCCCTGGCGGTAGGTACCTGTCCTGAGTCTCCGTCCCAATCAATACAGCCTATTACGCCATAAACATGGCTTGTCGAATAAAACTGCGTTATAAATAGCAGCCAACCCAAATCACAAGGAAGCAGCTATTTGATGTCTAAAATATGTCTTGAACGCGCAACAGTTTTGAAAAGTCAGACGACGCCATAAGGTGGCGCGAATGCCGCCATCCCGACGTTTTCACACGACGAAACAAGGTGGCGTGACGCGTCTGAACTTCAGAATAACTCGTCTTTCACTTCCTTTCACGACTTCAGCGCTCGTCTGCCCTTTCCTCTCGCCTCTCACTGTTGTCTTTTATTTCGAGTTTTGTGCTACTAAGAATCAGGCGTGTGAACTTGTTTTACAATCCCGACGTTTAAAAACGCCGCCATTCCGACGTTTTCGTACGAAGCCACAAAGTGGCGCCGCCATCCCGACATTTTCCTACGACTCCACAAGGTGGCGCGACGCGTCTGAAGTTGTTTTGCGATCCCGAAGTTTAAAAACGCCGCCATCCCGATGTTTTCATTCGATGTCACAAGGTTGCGAGGCGTGTCTGAAATTGTTTAAAGGCCGCCCCACATTCAGCGTTTCCGGGCGTTTTCTGGCGTATCGTCACCCGGCTTCGCTCAGGGTCGACGCTGCTCAAGACACACCAAAGATCTCGCCGCCGCCGCCGGACGCGGCTCGATGAGCGCCGACAAATCAGCGGGTGCGCGCGGCCGCACTGCTGGCAACTTTTGCAAGCGACTTCCGCAGCAAGCAGTTCGTGTGCGCGCCACCATGGGGCGTCAGTGTCTCGTCGGCGTTGCGTGGCGGCGCCGTCTGAGAAAACAGCCGCAGACACTTACGTGCGCACTGCCGTGAATATTTTTTGTGTGCGCCGTGGAACTATAGATAAGACATAAAAACCTGAATCAAGAACATTTCTCATAATACACTTGAGTGACATTGCACACTGCCTCCGGTTAAGTCTGTCTGGTCACAGTGTGTGCAAGGAGTTTTATAACCTCCTTGATTGTGCGACGCTGGGCTGGCACTGTTTGCGCGCTTCTCATGTGGCTGGGGGACCTTCCCGGCGCCGTTGATGCAACGACGCCGACAGACGCAACGGCAGGAGATGCCGGTAAAACGCTGAATGTGGGGTGGGCTTTACGATACCGAAGTTTAAAAACGCCGCCATCCCCACGTTTTCGTACGACGTCACAAGGTGGCACGACGCGTCTGAAATTGTTTTACGATCCCAAAGTTTAAAAATGCCGCCATACTGACGTTTTGCATACGGCGCCACAAGGTGGCACGACGTGTTTACTTCCGGTATGTTGCCGGACGCGAACTCCTGGAACCTAGCCTGTAACAGCGTCTGAAATTGTTTTACGATCCCGAAGCTTAAAAAAATGGGGGCAGCTTCACACTCGTGGTGCGAAGTCTGAGCAAACAGCGAAGCTGGTGGCCCTTCCCTCGCTTTAACTTGGCTTTTCATTAGCTTTAACTTTGTTCTCTGTTAGCTTTAACTTGGCCTTTCTATTAGCTTGGCTTTTCTAGGCTTTAGGTGGCGGTGCTGGGGAAACTCTGGATTGGTGCGAAGTCTTCGGAGTCGCTCTCGAGTGGCAGCGCGGTGCTTTTCGCGCCGCTCCTCCTCTTCTTCGGGCTTGACGATCTTCTTCGGAGGACCCATGGGCTCGGCGCAAACTCACGAGGCAAAGTGTGTCTCCGCGCCTCGGCGACGCGGAGCTATATACTCTGGAGTAACGTAACTGCCTAGCTTCGCCCCATGCGCGGCTGTGGGGCAGAGCGTGCTAGGCAGAGCTACGGCGGAGGAGCGATTGATTGATTGAAACTTTTATTAGAAAGGATGGCCCGTGGCCTAAAATGGGATGGAGCGGCGCTGCTGCGGCAGTTAGGCAAGCCGTCGACTCATGAATAAGGAGCGGTGGGCTCGGCGCGTGTTCCGGTACACCTCTCTAAAGGGCGTGAGGACGCAGTGGAGCAGGCGTCTCTACAACCTGTGCAGAAAGTTCGCCCTCTTTACTAACCCCGTCCAGGAGGACAGCGAAAGGAAATGGTCGACGGAGGTGCGAACAAGAGTACAGGAAGCAGAGACGTCGATGTGGCAATCCGCTATGGACCAAAAATCCAGCCTGGCCCTGTATAGAGTACATAAGACGACCATCTCTGTGGATCGGCTGTACGACAACAGTGTTGGCAGTGCCCTTATGTTCGGGACCCGTACGGGAGCCCTGCGCACGAAGGTGTATTGACGCCGCTTCGACCAGTCGGTGGACGACAGTACTGTGCAGTGCAGGGCATGCGGGGATGATGAGGAAAACATTGAACACATTGTGCTCCGATGTGATCGCTTGTGCCCTCGTCAACCAGAAGGCACCACACTTCCCGAGGCACTTGGTTTTGTGGATGCGCGAAACGGCCAGAATAAAACCCCTATATATAAAGAGTAGCGCCATCTGTTTCCCTCCTCCTCCGTTCCGCTGTCGCGCTCGGCGCGGCCAGCGAGATCGAGGTGCGATATCGACAGTGGCGCCGCGTACGTCGGGCCTGCCGTGGCAGACGACAGCTAACGCGCTACCAGATGAAATCCGCGCAAAACTTGGATTGCGCCCTGCGGAGCAGTTATTGAGGTGCGATTTTGCTTCGTCAGTCAGTAACTGGCCTTAATAATGCCATTTTGGAAGTAGCAACGCGACGATGCGAGACGGCGCAAATACGAAGTGTGCAGCAAGCGTTTGCGCTCGCCGGACGGTAAACAAAAAACAGCATTTAGCCCGCGCCTTGTCGGTTGCGGCAACTTAAGGCGCAGCAGCATGCCATCACAACGAAGTTCTTGTCCCTAACACGTTTGATCCCTTTGTGCGTGCAGCCCTTTCGTCGCACAGGCCCGAGAATGGCTGTCGGAGCGCGCTGGAATAAAAAAATATGGCAGAAGCGCAACGTGTGCTTCCACGTGATACGAATTGGCCAATGGGGGAGCGGAGAAGGCTGGGGCGACAGGAGGCGGCGAGGAGGAACCGCCGGGGTGAGCGCGGTGGCGGCATCATCTAAGAATGGCGCTACCTTTTGTATATAGGGGTTTTAGGCCAGATTAGGGCCTCGTCCGCTGTTTTTGCATGCGCAAAAACAGCGGAGAATTCCAATTATGATGTGCAAGTGGTGTAAGTCAGAATAGGGTGCCTCGATGCCAGCGCCGCCGTTCAGGGTGGAGACAACCCCGCTGGCGCCGCCATATTGAATCACACGAGCTCAGACTCAGCTACGCTTGCGTTCATAAATAGTGTTACTCCCGGCGCGCTTCCAAGTGCTTTGCCTTGATGAGGATTTTTTTTATCGGTATCGCATCTGCACATCTTTATAACCAATAGCCGTTAACTCGTCGAAGGTCGAAGACGTAAATGTATGGCGCCGGGAACATACCCCAAGTTGCCTAATTCAATCACATTTAATATGCCGTGTGTATGTTTGAAATACGCACTATTTTTTTTGCGTTTCGATGCTTGGTAGATAAGGTTTGCGACCCCCTGTGTGTGGAAGTTTTTCTTTTTCGCTGTTGTATTTTGGCTTACACGTCACGCCTCCTTTACCGTAGCCAGGCACTCGCGCACGGCGGTTAGTTTCCCTTGCGTTGCGCGTGCTCTTCGCGTTCGTTGCAATTATTTGACGATATCTACACGCAATTTTGCTTTTTTTGCCCACAAAACTGTGTGCTGACAGGATTAAGCTGGTGTAAAAATAATTGCGATGTGAAAATAAGGTTTAGTTAGTGCTGTAGAGAAAAATGTAACGTAACTTGTCTGTGTCAATCTTGCGTAGTACACACAAGAAACCAAACGACGCACAAAATACATTTGCTTAGTATTGTCTAGTACAGTCAATCATGAAAGAGATATGTACATGAAAGATTATATGTACTGTGTGGCGCCTGAAGGTTATGTTGAAAGACGAGATTAAAAAAAAATTCGCAAGGTAGGCTCGACACACACAATTCGGGATAGGGAGTGTTTTTTTTAATTTATTCATTACATGGGGGGCGGGGATTTCAAGTGAGTACATCAACCTTATTACACACAATATAAACCGAAAACAAGAATACAAACAAGAAAACGCAACCGCGGGTAATATTAATCAAGATATCCAGCCAGAATACATCAGCTATCATCGAATACGTCGCATCAGCCAAACACATCGATGGCGAGTACAGAACATTTTATAAATAGCCATTAGAACACTGATAACTACATTGAAAAAATAAACAACACTGCATACATATCGCGTACAAAAACCGTAAATGAAACTAAGACAGTCAAATACAGATTAGCAATGTTTTTCACTTCGAAAATATAATCCATGATGATGTAGGGCTGTTGACTTCAAACAGACGGCGCCCATCCTGTCGATTTCCCTCGCACTGGTCCTCTTCAAAGTGTTTCTAAGTACAAGTAAAACAACAAAAGTGATTATTAATATGAAAAGTTGTCTTGTAAATACAGAGAATCCATTACAGTGCTTAAAAATAAGTTTTCGCGGAAGTAATGCTGTATTATTTCGCTTCACACGTTTCGAAGAAATGCACAGGCTACAACAGACACTATGCCAGAAAGCGCCGAAACATTTTGGTCCCATGATGCCCCTTAACTCTACCTGGGCATACCGTGCACAGGCATTTAAAGACCGTCACAGTACCCACTACGATCGGGAATGAGCACGAATGACCATCGGCTTACGAGCAGCACCCTACAAATATATTTGTCTAAAAAATCAGCTATATAACGTAACAACCTGAGATCCGCAAGATATCTGCTGAGAAATCAGAGAAAATCACAATGCTTCGCTTGCCACATACACAACAGCCGCTCTCCCCAGAAGAAGCACTGCGTTCTTTAGTCCCAAATAACCAGTAGCGAAAAAAGAAACTGAGAAAAAAAAAAAAGAAAAAGAAACAAGAGACACACACGATGTGTGCTTCCCGTGCAAAAGTAAAATAGGTGGTTTACATGACGATTTGTAGCTAATGTAAGACTATTTCGCGGCGAAGCATTTTCGTCAGTCCTTGAAATAAGGGTACTACTCGCATAGACTGCGCCGATCAAAACGGCAAAAGCCTATGCGACGCGCTCGCAAACCATAGGCTACTCAGACAGCATCGGTGCAGTGCTTAGTTCGTGAGCGAACGTAGGTACGTGAGCGAGGATCAGAGAATACTTTCTTATTTAAATGAAAAACACGGTGCGATAGTCTAAACTTTCTTGACACTTACCTCGCAAATGTAGGAGCTATCCGTTGCCTTCCAGTGATACCGCTTTACTTGGGCTTCCCATCTCTTCCTTCGCTCTGGGTCCTGGAGGAAGCGTAAACAACGAAGCCCTTTACGCGTCGATCCGGTGCACTTGGGAACACAACAGCCCGTCACGTCGACTCGATGCACTTGACAAGCTTGTCATTCATGCGGCTGAACGCTGTCCGGCAAGTGGAAGCGTCAGCGAAGCATCCGCGCGCACTGTGTCTCGAACTAAGCACCGGCACCAAGCAATCGCAACCGCTCGCTGTGAATCAAGATGGCGTCGCAGCGAGAAAGCGGCGGCGCGGGGGCGGTCAAAGGATTGCACCACCCATGGCATCGAGGCACCCTAGGCCAGAACACAAACGTGTGCCCTCTGTCGGCGACTCCCATCACGAGGGCCAGGCTTCTGAAGTGGTGGTCAGGGGGACAGTGAACGAGGCCTCGCATGCGCATTGTTCATAGAACTGATGCAGTTTTTTTATTTTTTAAAATCTTTTCGGTCAGGGCACCATGAAGTGCCCACCTGATACAAAGGGAAAGGCCACAACGATCATGATCATCATCGGCGAGGAGGTGGTGGCGCATCTGGGGCGAGGAGGTGGCTCTCCGTTGCTAGGTGACGTCCGTGACGTCATCGCCAGGCGGAGGAGTTTTCTGCGTACACCACCAGACTACTTCTACGTATATTCTGGGCACTGAAGTAGTCTACGTATATTCTAGGCACTGAAGTAGTCTACGTATATTTTAGGCACTGGAGAGGAAGAAGTGATCGTAGCGATCTACCTCAGCTCCGATCTCTCAGTGTATTCCCGTGATTTTCTCGTGATTTCTGCAATCAGAGACAAGAACACTGGGGGACGTCTTTCCTTAGGATGGGGGATAAAAACCCCTCCCAGCAATTGGGCCCTGGACGGCCACATCATTATGCCTCCGATGCGAGTGACCGCTCCGCCGCCCCAGCGTGGTCGACATTGATACTTCCGATGGCTATTCCACTGAAGACATGGCCTCGGATAGCGACTTCACCGTTGTCTCAAGCCGCCGTTTGAAGAGGAAGATCAGATGGACATCACCAACCTGTCGACGGCCACCGAAAAAGGCGAGTGGCATGCGGTCATACACAATCTCGTATGTATCAACAACTACGACAGCCATCTTAAACTCTCTGAATAGGCAGAGCTTGACGGAGTATTTTGATCTTGTCGCCCCTGGCCAAGTTGAAGAGATACGTATAAATGCTCAAAAGAACATCCTGTCTGTGGAAGTCAATACAAAGACCATACTGGACACACTAAGAGCAGTTGTTCAGTTGGGCAATATTCCGGTCCGCGCATTCTCCGCGTATGACAAGGAAACTACAACAGGCGTCATCTACGATGTGGACGAAGAGATTACTGACTCCAGCCTTGAAAAATTGCTCTCAACGTCGGCTCCTGTACTTGGATTTCACCGCTTTGGACGGTCCCGATGTGTGAAAGTAGTGTTTCAGTCGGAGACCTTGCCTACACACGTCAAAGTTGGATACGTGAGGCATTCGGTACGTCCTTGCGTACGGAGGCCTCTACAATGTCATAAATGCTTAAAATTCGGGCATGTACGTCAGTGCAGTTTGCAAGGGTGTGGTAACATGCAAACGATGTGGTGGATCTCACGAAGATTATAACTGCAGCGTTGCTGCAACATACTATTCGGGCGCCCATGATGCTACATCAAAGATGGAATGTCCCAAGATGAGGAACGAAATAAGTATTATGAAGAAGATGGTTAGAGACCATTCTACACACAGAGAAGCTGCAAGGGCTGTCCAGCGCCGTAGGCGTCGTTCACGACACCGACGCAGACGAGGCAGCAGTGCTCATCAAGTAGAAAAACCAACGCCCAAAGTGCAGTCTTCATCACCTGCTCGCCCGATCTTGCCGGCCAGAAAGGAAGACACGCGTACTTCAATGCCCTTACAATGCCCTTACAAAACACGAAAGTGCAAGGTCGCCAGTCATTAGCCCCGAATACATCGGAGGCAGAATGGCTATCGTTGCCATCGAGACCCACATGTACAGTCGATCTGTTTCACACTTAGGGGAAAACTCGGAGCACCTTGCAAGGCGCTCCGCGTTTTCCCCCAAGTGCGAAACAGACTGCACGCCCCCGTCGCACAGTGCTGCTGCTTGCAATGAAGAGAACCGAAAGACGGATGATGTTGACGTAAAGGCTATGTTAAAAATTTGATGGGCTCAATGCGCAAGATCCTTGGCAACCTAAACAGCCCCGCTGCTAAGGCTGCTGTACAGCTACTTGAGGTGTTGGAGCCACTTCTAGTGGTTCTTCAATAAACGAATATGGCATTGATGTTTGAGGAACGCATACGTCAGTCGCTTGTTATGCAATGGAACGCCAGAGGTCTACGTGGTCGTCTGTCGGATTTCAGACAGCGGGTGTTTAAGTACCAATTTCCAGTTATTGTTATATGCCAGCCAACATGGATTCCATGTTCCGTCACCTCTGGGTATATCCAGGAATGGTCTCGCAGCGACCAACGTGCAAGCTAAGTACTAGTTCGTATACGCCGCGATCTGACGTACTTTAGACATGACATCACGCCTCATACTACCAATGATTACGTATGCCTGACTATAACACACAAAAGACGAACGTTCTATGTAATTGGTGGATACATCCATCCAAGAGCGAAGATTGACTGCTCCTACCTGATGTCTGTGTTGCAAACCGCACGAAGTCCGCACGTTGTGATTGGCGACTTTAATGCACATCATCCCCTATGGGGTAGCGCTGCAGTGAACTGTCGCGGCAGAGATTTGGCCGATTTCATGTGTAATCAGGGACTAAGTGTGCTCAACGACGGGTCACCTATATTCATTAGTGGAACTTCTTACAGCAGCTGCCTTGACCTTACTTTTGTGTCCAGAAGCCTTCTGTCAAGTGCAAGTTGGTCCACGGATGTAGAAACTCATGGAAGTGACCACCTCCCAACATACGTTCAATTTAGCTGGTTCCGCCGCTGCAGCCTCACAATGCACACACCAACCACACTGGACTTTATTTAAGGCATCTATCAAAACCAGATGTCTGTGCACGCCTACACCATCCGAGGTCGAGGACATCATTGCTACTTCTCTGCGTGACACAACGAGACAAGTTAACCTACCGATGCAGCAGATCAGCGATCGATTCACAATACGAGACCCTTCGTGCAATCCGCCGCCGCGCAGAACGACGATACAGAAGAACGAAGTCTCCGTCAGACCTTTCAGCCAGTCGCCGAGCGCAACGACACGTTCTTGGGCATCTAGAAAAGCTCGACAGGCAGCGGTGGCGGACGTTCTGCGGCTCTCTGGACCCAAGACAGCCTTTATCTAAGATCTGGCGGGTAGTACGAAGTCTGCAGACAAGTCCACAACAAAGCCACCCATTCCGTGCTGTGGCTCTACATCAAGGCCGGAGCGAATTGGAGGTGGCCAATGACTACTGTAAACTTGTGGTGGCTACCTCTAATACCGAAATTGAAGCTCTTAGCACCATTGCGCCCCCGTCACCTGATGAGCGTCTCGAGGTGCCTTTTACGTCGCAAGAACTTGACGCTGCAATTTATGTCTCCCGACGCTCATCGGCTCCTGGTCCAGACGGAATCACGTACGCTGCACTCAGTCATCTTGGCACAGAAGCACGGCATATCCTGTTGTCCTATTATAATATCTCATGGGAATCAGGAAATGTTCCTGCCAATTGGAAATACAGCCGCATTATTGAACTGCTCAAACCAGGGAAGTGCCCTAATGAACTCTCCTCCTACAGGCCGATCGCCTTAGCCAGCTGCGTCGGCAAAGTAATGGAAGGGATGGTACTGTCTAGATTAGAGTGGTTCTTAGAAAGCAATAACTGCTTTCCCCAATTTATGCATGGGTTTAGAAGAGGCCGATCTGCCATTGACGGTGTGGTCAACTTGATCTCCGATGTTGAACAAGAAAGAAGTCGACGCAGATTAGTGGGGGCAGTATTCCTTGACATTAAGGGCGCCTATGCATTACGCGATCCTTGATGCGCTATACGATTTAGGCACTGGTGGCCGACTATATAATTGGATCGTTAGTTATCTCAATGGCCGTACCGTATATATGTCGACAAGCGATGGAGACACCGGTCAATGTAATATTCACCACGGTGTTCCCCAAGGAGGAGTTCTCAGTCCGACTCTCTTCAATGTGACATTGATTGGACTTGCGTCTGAGCTTCCCAACACAGTAAAGATTAGCGCATATGCCGACGACATATGCATATGGTCATCTGGAGCTACGCGTCCGCAACTGCGTGCGCGTCTGCAACGTGCAGTGACAATTACAGCCACGTACTTACGACGTCAAGGTCTCACACTTTCAATTGAAAAATGTGCAGTGATTGCCTTCACGCGCAAACAAATGACTAAATACCCGATAGTCGTTAAAGGATCATCGATACCTTATGTAACACACCACAACTTCCTTAGTGTAACCATCGACCGTGAACTATCCTGGTCAAGGCACGTCACGGCATTGAAGTCAAAACTGAAGAGTTTTGTCCTTATGCTTCGGGTGGTGCAGGAGCAAGGGGGGGGGGGGGGGGGTCCGTCGGAATCGTCTCTCCTTCAATTGTACCAAGCCATGTTCGTAGACTATATAAGATACAGCATGCCGGTGCTCTCGAACATGAGACCCAGCTGTGTGCGGACTTTAGAGAGCATACAAGCTCAAGGATTGCGCATGTGCTTGGGCCTACCACGCTGCACCTCAACCAATGGAACCATCGCGGAAGCTCTGGCTTGTCCCATCAACGTATATATGCTCTGCGAACCTCTTCGAGTGCACTTACGCTGATTGACCCGACATAGGCAACATCCCCTATCAGCACTCCCTGCCACACACCCAAACTGCAGTTTTTCAAGAACTATATTGCGTCATGAGAACATTCTGGCGTTTAGATTTCCTTCCCCATGCATTCCTAGAGCACCTCCGTGGGTCCTGCCTAAACCACTTGTTAAACTTTAAATCCCTGAGATTACGAGGAAGTCCTGTGTTTCATCCATTGGCCTTAAGCAACTTACCCTATCGCACATTTTTACAGCATACAGTGGTACTTCACATGTGTATACCGATGGCTCTGTTACCCCATGTGCCTCCGCCGCAGCCTTTGTCATCCTGCAAATGTCCATCGCTCGACGGTTTAAATTAGACCACAAGTCAACTTCAACTGCCGCCGAACTTGTTGCTATCTGCGAGGCAATACGATTCCTTGCAAAAGAGCCTCCTCGCATATGGACTTTATTTTGCGACGCCAAACCCGCCCTTCAAGCCATTGAGTGCGTTATGAGACAAGGCCCTTATTATATTTTAGCTCTAGAAATCGCAGAGCTTCTCGACATTGCGACCAAAAGCGGCCACCACGTCACCTTTCAGTGGATACCTGCACACTGTGGCGTGATATATATAGGAAATGAACAAGCGGATGCTGAAGCTAAAATAGCTGTAAATAATGTGCCAGAAGTAAGCATTGCGTTCTCACGAACAGACACGAATGCCCTGCTTCGGTGCGTCATGCGGAACTCTACACTTGAGTACTGGACCAATCCTGATAGACGACACAGGCGACTGCACAAACGGGACCCAGAAATGAAGTTCCGCATGCCTTATAAACTAAAGAGGAGTATAACGAGTATGTTACACCGGATTCATCTTGGTGTTGCACTCACGAGGCGTTATATGCATATCATCGGCTGCAGTGGCACTGGTCCCAACTGCGATCACTGCCAAGTGCCAGAAACACTTGAGCACATATTTTGCTCATGCCCAGCATACGCGCGAGAACGGCAGAGCCTCATTTCTACTATTCAACGAGTGACTAAAAGACCAATATCTGACGAGATTGTATTAGGTCCTTGGCCTGACGCCAACAGCGCAGCTGTGGTCATTGAAGCGACTATAGCCTTCTTTCAAGCCACTGGACTCGATGCACGACTCTAGTATGACCTCAAAGTGATGGACATGTATATACGCACCTCCTTATCACATCACCACTCATCACTCTTTTTATCCCCCCCCCCCCCTTCCCCAGTGTAGAGTAGCAGGCCATGCAGAGCTAACTAACGCTCAAGCCGACCTCTCTGCCTTTCTTCAAATAAACCTCTCTCTCTCTCTCTCTAGGCACTGTACTACCTCCAGATTAAACAGCTTCGCTGTTAAAACGCCGCCATTCCGACGCGTCTGAAATTGTTTATGTACTTCCGTTACCGGACGCGCTCTCCTCGAACCTAGTCTATAACAGCTTCGCTGTAATAGGGCCCCGCGCTGCCGCGCCATATGCAACAGCCGCCGGAGAACGCCCCCCTCCTTCCCCTCACCCCAGGGCGGTGCCTTGAGTACGACCGAAGACGGCGCGCTTCCTCCCCGCTTTCCACCCTTGCGCGCGCGAGATTGCATACTTTACACAAGCTGCAGTGGCTGAGCCGGTGTCGGGAAGGACGGAGCCGTCCGTGCGCGTCTTCACGGACGGCTCCGTCCTCTCCGACACCGGCTCAGCCACTGCAGCTTGTGTGGCCCCCGCGCTCGGCAGTGCATCGACTTGGCGACTCTCCTTCTCGGCAAGCTCCACCGCCGCTGAGATGGCGAGCCTTCACATGGCCGCATACCTGCTGGCAGCAGACCTTCCTGGAGTACCTGTGGTGGTGGCCAGCGACTCAAGAGCGGCTCTCCAGGCCGTGCGTCTCCCGGAGAGGGCTGGCCTTAGTGCAGCCCTCTTGGTAACCAAGCTTCACGCCCTCTGCGCCAGTGGCGCCGGTGTCTCGCTGCACTGGATCCCTGCACACGTGGGAATCCCGGGCACAGAAGAGGCAGATGCCTTGGCAAAGGAGGTACGCGGCATGGACACGGCGATCAGCCCGGCAGTCATTGCCTCAGACTACTCCAGAAGCACGTTGCAGCGACTGTTGCTGAGCTGTCACCCCGACGCACGCGTGGCGAGGCGGTGTCCCCCGACACGGCTGCCGGACCGGGGACTGACAAGGAGGGAGAGATACCTCCTGCTACGCCTACGGATTGGCTGCTGCTGGACAGCCGCCCGGAGCTTCCGCCTGGGTAGAACTGACTCACCAGCCTGCACACAGTGCGGGGTAGACGAAACACTGAAGCTGAACACTGAACGCGCAGCCCAGGAAACTTTTTTTTTTCGAGCCTAGGAAAAACAGCGGCCGCAACTGTCAACTCAGCCGAGACGCAATCGCCAACTATAGGTGACGTGACGCAGAAGGCTGCACCTTTTTTTATTAAAAAGAGCCATGAATGGATTGATCAACTCCGGGCTGTCCAGAAGGCCCACGATGCGGCGGTGAGGTTCGGCCTTTCCGGTCCCAACATGGGAGCGGCCCGCAGTCTTTCCCCTATAAAAACGGGGTGAAGATTCTTCTGACTACCTACCTGCCTAGTGGCCGTGCCACTACCAGCGCAGAGAGAATATTGAAACGTGCGAGCGGAGTTCGGTTGAAGAGAAGAACGAAGCTGGGCTGGATCGGGTGCGGCGCCGTGGACTGTTTTCGCTGAGCGATACCTTCGCATTCATCATCTTGTAAATAAACGCGATCTATCGCTTTTAAGTCGTCTTGAAGAAACACGTAAACCCACTCCCGATTATCCGTAATAGAGCACTTCTTTTCATTTCATGTGAGGCGAGCGGGCAGCCTTCATGGAGAGCATTCAGGCCCACTGTACAGCAGATTGGCACTCCTATATAGGGCAGACTTGTCACATACGTATGTGGGGTAATCGGCACTTTTAATAAGGACTTTAATATTCCACCTGTAATGTGCAACTATAAAACGCGTTATTTACGGCCTGATTAGAGTCACTGTCGCGCGTACAAACGCGGCCGTGGAAACGCTCCTCGTGAACGGCTGTACCCGAGCAGTGGCGCCGGAGCGGGCGCGAGGAGTACTAGGCCCGAGACGCCGTTTCGGTGCCACGCAACGGGTCGCACCTTTTCCGTCGCCGTGAGGTTCCCTATAGATAAAATCTTCGCCGCGCTCCGTATGCCCGAGAGGAAGCGTGCGGAGACGCGCGCTATCACGGAGAGCGAACGCACTCAATCTCCCACGCGCAAGCAAGGAAGCAGGAAGCCAGCGCCGGAGGGAGCAAGGGGGGGGGGGGGGGCGCACTTCTCTGCCAACAACCGCGCTCGTCGCTCGCTCGCACCGTCTCTTATCTCCACACGACTCTGACCTTTAAGTGCATTCGCCGCTCAGTTTCCGTTGAAGCGATAGACCGCACGTACCTTCGCCCGCTGCGGCGTATGCTTGCTGCCAGCGTTTTGACAGTCGTTGTCTGCTGTCATTCAGTGTGATCTCTTCGTGTTTGTGCGCGCTCACACCACGCTTGTTCATTCAGTTCGTAATAGTCGGGCCACATTTTCCAACGCACGCTACACACGCAATGCTGCCCGGATCGGCAGTGCAGCGCTACAGGTGTGTCCCTTCGCACGCGCTGCCCACGGGAAGCGCTTCTCATCAACACCACCGTTTCACACGCGCCTTCTCGTGGTCATCGAGTCTCTCTTCATGTCGGTCTACTAACGCCGCAGCACACCTGCTTACTTAATCAGCTCATGTTTACTACAATTCATATTGCTACCAAAGCCGCTCACCTTACTTCGTATGACATTGCTTTGTTGCTATCGCATTCATTGCTTCGCCCTTAGGGCGAAACTGTGACATTTTTTGTTTTTATCCAACGGCCGTTGCCACAACTTACTATCGTTGCCGCACGCCACCTGGGTAAGAGCGGTACTTGCCTCGTCACTGTCCAAGGTCCCTTAACCCCACCGGAGAAGATGTACTACTATGGCTGCATACTCCGCCCTCGCCCTTTCAAGCCTGCTGTCATATTTTGTTATGGTTGCTACAAAAAAGGACACATGAAGGCCTCATGCCCCTACACACAACCGGATGCTGACATGGACGCAACAGCCGGCCCCAATTTTGCTGTGGACTTTGCAAGTGCGATGACCACGACATAACGCCACCTCAATGCCCGACTGAACGAAACGCCACGCGAGAGCCTTCGGCATAAACGCAAACAATCAAACGACCAAGACCACTCGGGCGTTCTGCAACTGAACAATCGTTTCGAGATCTTGGCAGATTTAGAAACTGACGACTCTTACGTCGAGGAGGTCAGGCCTTCCACGGAAAAGAAAAGTTACAGTACCGCGGTAAAAGAGCCGCGCAGGAGGCCTTCGCTGACAAACTCTGCGCCTCCTCCTTCACAAACGGAAACACCAGACGATCTCGTAGAATTGAATACGAAATTGGCCCGACTTCAAGCAGAGATGGATCACCTTCGGCGCCGCAGAGAACTGCTAACAAGACGAACGGCAGCGCCGTGCACATCGTCGCGTGACACAAACGTCCAGTCTTTTCAACAACCGCGTACTCCATCCACTGACCTGACACCTATGGAACTTTTGCAATTCGTGGCCCAACAGCTGATGTCACTGTCACAAGTTGTGGCCTCTAATCTTCCAAAATGATGTCGTCGCAACACTCCTGGCCACAAAACGTTCTGCAATGGAACTGTCGTGGCCTACCGGGCAAGATACTGGTGTCGTTTTACGCGCGTGCACACTGGCTCCTCTACCCGAATAAGACTGGGATGGATTCACTAGCTCTCTTCGAATTCAGCACGCAGGGTGTCCTATATTGGTCGCAGGTGAGATTAATGCTCCACATGTGACATGAGGATATAAAACATCATCAGCTCGTGGGAATCACGTCTGGGACACATTTGTGGACGCACACTTCCAGCTGCTCAACGACGTTGCAATTCCAACGCGTCGTACGGATCACCCACATGCTTCGTCCTACTCGCCCGATTTGTCATGGTGGTTAGGGACCGGTGCAATCGGATGGGGATGTGTATCAGACTGCTGGGGGAGTGACCATTACCCCCCATCTCAATCGAATTTCCCACCCACGGACATTCCCGCCTTCGTCGCTGTTGTAGAGTTGTTCACTGGGACGCCTTTCGGGAGGCAGTGCTCATAACACAGGATCTGCCGCCGCAAAACCTTCAAGAATTTTTCCGACAAGCACTTGATTCAGCAACGCAAACGTCCTGGGTAGATGAAGGTCGTCCGGCCCCAGATCTGCAACTTCTGCGCCTTTGGGCGGCTCGGCGCCGGGCTGAGCTTGCTGCGACGCGTGATCCCACGTCGATAGAAGCGAAAATTGAAATGTGCCGTATCACGGCACAAGCCCGTCGGCACGAACGAAGACTGGACAGAGGCCGATGGCGCGTCCCTCGGACCCTCGTCACGCACAGCCTCTCTCTGGCGTACTTTTCGTGCAATGGTGAAGGGTCAACGTCAGCACGACCCCACGGCTTCCGTGCTTCTCGCCTCTGCGGATACGCCGTTGAATGCGGCGCGACAAATAGCTCGGACATTGTTCCCACACTACGATGTGCTTCCTGCTCATGTAGATCACTCTGTGATCCTGCCTTCGACGGCCGGCCGACACCCTATGTAGATCACAGAGTGATCTACATGAGCAGGAAGCACATCGTCGCCTCTGGATTATAATCCAGAGGCAATCGCTGGAATCCATGGCACCGTTCACTATGCCGGAATTGATAGCAGCTATTGACGCGTCGAGACCACGCGCAGCACCTGGACCTGACGGATTACCTTACGAATTGTTCAAAAACCTTGCAGAGACATCATTGGTCTCGCTCCTGGATAACACCAATCACGTGTGGACTGAAGGCGATATACCTGCATCTTGGGCACACGCTGAAGTTATACCTATACCCAAGCCAGGAAAAGACCCTTCTAATCTCCGCAACGTTCGCCCTATTGCCTTAACGGCCACTGTCTGCAAATTAACTGAGAAAATGCTTGCTACATGAATAACCTGGTGGCTTGAACAATTCAAGTGGTATCATCCTGCACAAATTGGATTCCGTCCGCAACTGGGCACAGAAGATGGCCTTGGAGCGCTTACTGACATGGCTTTGGCAGGAAATCGGACTCGCCGGGTGCGAACAATGTTAGCCATGGATGTGCACAAGGCGTATGATGAAGTTAGCCACACTGCTATACTTGACATTATGCGTTGTGTGGGACTACCCGAGCGCGCCTGTAATTTTGTAAAGTGCTTCCTCACTCAACGGACGTTTGCCATCCGTGTGGCGGGACACGCCACCGGGCAGCTTCAACGCAAAGCGGGGTGTGCCACAGGGGTCTGTGCTTGCACCGTTGCTCTTTAACCTGGCAATGTTACCCCTCGGTTGGGCTCTGGCAGCGATCTCAGACATATACTACATTATATACGCCGATGATATTACTGTATGGAGTGTTCACAACGACCTGCAACGACAGGAATCTGCCTTACAGCAAGCACTCAACACAGCCGATGAGTGGTGTCAATCCATAGGACTGACACTTTCAACATAGAAGATGCTCTACATGTCGGTTGCGAACAGCTGGGACCGTCGACGGCTTCTGAACACGCCTATCCACCTGCATCTATCTGGATGTGCTCTGACACCAGCTCCCCAGCTACGCGTACTAGGCGTCGTCATCACGGCAAATGGCTCAGCAAAAGCTTGGATCAGCGAAATTAGGCAGCAAGCGCACCGGGTGCTTCATATGATCAGACGCATCTGCTCCAAGGCTGGGGGAGCCGGCACCAAAACTGCCCGTTTACTCGTCCGAACAGTTCTGCAGCCTCGTCTTATCTATTCGGCTCCATTCCAGCACCTCACGGCTACAGATTGGACCCGTCTAGAATGCATCAACAGGGAAGTAATGCGCGTCGTTACCGGTCTTCCACGATGTACGCCAATCCCGACACTTCAGGAAGAGGCGCAACTAAACACCATTGACGAGCTGATTCATCAACGCCGTCAATTGCAAGGGATATAAAGCCATCCTTTCTGCAACCTGATGCTGACTTAGCGGCATAGGCAGTCCGGTTTCTACCTCGCCATCTTCGGTAGACACCCTTCCACCCTGGGACCACCAGCTACTTACTGACAACAAACCCATCGGCCGCCTCTTAAATCCGGTCCCTCGCCCATCGGCTGCCTTCCGCCGCCACATAGAAGAAGCCGATGCCGCATTCCCGACAGGTTCACTGGTGGCCTACACCGATGCGAGCTGCACGGACATACAAGTGGTTACGTCCACCGTGATACAAGGGCGCCCATCCATAAGTGCTAATTATGTGTACCGTCTGACAACTCCGGTCCCATCGGTCGGTGCTGAGCTTTTGGCCATACTCTCGAGACGCAACAAACTTGGTGACAGCTGCTTCCACGTCGCCAGCACCGGTTATAATAATACGCACTGACTCCACCTCGGCCATAAAGGAGATTCGGAAGGTATACAATGCCCACCCTGTCGCAGACGAAATACACCGAATGACTGCACAGATGCCCGGTTAGATTCGGATACAGTGGATCCCACGGGACACTATTTCTGCTCACATACAAGCTGACACCGCCACCCACAGTGAGCTGCCACTAGCTGTGGAAGCACCTTTCCCAAGTGACCGCCAGGGCGATTTCGTCCACCGCAAGGAGATTCTCCGCCGCACCACACGAGATTTAATTCCACCGTGTGGTTCAAACCTCCCAGGCGGCCTTACACGCCAGGAGGAGGTGGCGTTGCGGAGACTCGATCCGTGTGGGGGTGGCACTTACCTCATTGGTCACCTATGCCTGGCCACAACACCTCCGTGGATCATTTGCGGATACCTGCCCATATTGCCCAGCTCAAGTGTCCGCGGCAACAATCAAACACCTGTTGTGGACATGCCCTGGTCCTAAACCAGGTACGACGGCGCTACCTGCAAACAGTGGGCCTTCATCCTACGCGACCACCGGATTATGATTCATGGCTCTATGGAAGCAACCATCGAGCACTATTGCTGTTCATCGCCGAAACCGGCCTACATTTCTATATTTAATGGTTTATGCTGTTGGGCGAACTATCGAAAAAAAAAAAAAATTGCCTCATATTCTTTAAGCCAACATCCGTTTTGACACCTTGCACGCGAAAAAAAAAAAAAAGCAGGGCAAAACACAGAGAGGCTATTCTGGGAGGCTATTCCCCAGCTTGATGGCACGAGGCAACACTGAAAAGTTAAAAGCGGGTGTTCGACCGAAAATTGATGAATAGCCACATTATACACAGGCGATGTGGCCAAATGAGTGCCATTGTGATCGAATGAGGACTGCGTACGATTGTGTGTGTTCCAGAGTACGAGCGGCAATGGACGGTGCCAAAGTAAGCCGCAATTTAGTTTCCACTGGCACGTGAATAATTTTCCATCGGCACTTCAAGAACAAGTCTGATTCCAAGTTTCAAATCGTCCGCCATCATGGGCTACGTGCTCCGAGGATCTCCCTGGTGGTCGTTGGGCGAACGACCGTTCTGGACCTCGGTGTCGAGTAATTTTGTTGCCAGTAATAAGTACACGAATCACGCTAATTTACTGATTATTTCAAAACGTGGCTCCTTTCCAAGCGCGTTCGAAGCGTCCCTCGCTGTCAGTCGTGTTTCGCGTGGTATCTCGCGCGCGAGTTGATCGCGGCGTGAGTGTAGGAGCCGCCATGTTTTCGTGAACACTATTTTTCAACTCGGCGTGTGGCAATGTGGGCTTTGCGTGCAGTGTGTGTGTGCCTCGATCCGCGCTCGAAATTGGGATGTTATCGCCGACATTAGTGTGCCTTAAATCTGCCCCTTCGACTGCGTCGTCCACCGAAGGTGCGTAACCGTCGAGTCCGTTCCTGGCCGCGCCGTGTGCCCGACACACGGGCCTAGCACGCCGAGACGAAAACACAGCCATGCTCTGCTCCCGTGTGTTCTTTGCCGTCTTCCGGCGGCCCTGTCAACGCGACCGGCTGGCATTGGTGCAGTGTCGGCTGTGCTCGAGAAAAACTGTCGCATCCGTTCGACTCCGCGAAATCCTCGAGAATGAACGGCTGCTCCGGGCGGGTTTTTGTTTTTTTCGCGGAAGCCGCATGCAGATGCTAGCTTTGGCTGCAGTTTTCTTTTTAAGTATCCGTTATTGTTGCTGCCTCGAGCGATGCTGCTGTCGCGACCGTTTTTGTTTTTGGTTATGTGTTGTCGCGGCGCGCTGCCCCGGTTCTGATATGGCAGTGCGCGTTTCGCCGCGAACCACTTTTTGTGGAAAAAAACAGTGGCTCGAGCGGCGCCGCAACGATTGAAGGGATTTTTTGTTTGTTTGTTTACTTGCCGTAGACTCAATTGTTAACCGTATTCGTGCGTGGTCTCTCTTTTTCGGTGACGTTTTTTTTTTCCCGCGTCAGCTAAGTGTGGTCCGTCGCCTTGTTTGGCTCGTTCCGCGCGCTCTTTTTTGTTGGTGCACTGTCGGGTTCTTCACTGTCGGGTTCTTTGACTTTCGGTGCCGACGATGCGTGCACGCCGAAATCGGATCGGATGCGACTGCCGACACCTCTCGGCAGTTGAGCTGGCGGTCTCTGCATCGTCCCTCGCGCCGGCCTTATTTCTTGAGCTCGGGGCCTAGAATGTATACCAGAATGGGCTCGGTCACTTCTCCCTATACTTTTTTTTCTTTCTTTTTCCCCCCGCCCTCCTCCTCTCTCGTCGAAGTCGCGAAAACGGAAGAACGTGCTGATTTTTCCGTCCGTCAATTTGGCACCGATCGCGTCGCGATCAAAATTCGTTTCCACGTCACGCTGGCCAACTGCTTGGTTGACGGTGCGGTTGCATCTGTACGCGGCGAACGATCGAGCGATGTCGAGCGCCTTATTTCCATCGGGAACTGTAGAGGGAGGGAGTTGATACGTGTAGCCACAGTGACCCCCTCCGTTAAATTTTTGTCTATAGTGTTATTTTTTTTTTCCGGATTTGTTCAAACAGGCGCGCCTTACAACACGCATGCCCGCGTAACGCTGTTATCGCGCCGTCTCCTTCCGAGGCGCGTGTGTTACGAGTAGACGTGCGAGCTTAACGAAGCTCGGCTGGATTTGCGGTAGGAAATGCGTAACGAAGGATGCGGCAGATGTGGGAGGGGGGGCATTCTCGTTGTCGCAAGCGCTTTCGTTTGGCGATAATCCGCGCTAGCGCGTTTCGTATTTTTTATTCTATCCTTTTCACTTTGTTTATTTAAGGTTCCTGCTGGCGGAGCGCTGACCACGCAGGACTGCTAAATCCCGAGCGAGAAAAAAAAAAAAAAAAAAGAAAAAAGAAAACGAAATCGAACGACCAGCGGCGCGCGTGTAGTGCTGAGCGAAGGGAGGCGAACTTGCGTACCCGGCGCGAAATTGGGTCTTCCCGGCTGATGTTTCACTTGTCGCTGTTACTTCGCCCAGCGCTGCCGGTATCGCGTGGGAGTCGCGTTTCGTGCGGCGGGCTGCAAAATTGAGCACGCGAGACGAAAACGATGCATGCGCATGATCGCTCGTCTGGCCGTTGATTTGCGTACGCTTTGAATATCTTGCGGGGTACCTGCGGTACTCCTTGAATAATCGTGAACATTGAGATGGCTAGATCGTATAGTTCACTAGAAGAACGAGTTAGTTTGGCTACGAGTAGCTGTTATCAGTTGCCAGAATGCTAAATGAACGTTGCTTCGGCAGCCTGATGCCTTTTTTGGATATTTCCTACACTCTGGGGAACAAGGAAACAGGACAAAGGAAACAGCGGTTTCTTTTTCAAATTGTACAACAAGCTGAGCTGCCTGTGTTAAACGCTGACACTTTGGCAGTTCTTCGTAGTACGTATGGCTTCCGAAACAAATTTTAGCGCATTTACTTGCAAACACTGCCATATATCTGACAATCGCCCATATTTGAATGCTGCACAATCCAAAGTACTGCTACCGACTATTTCCTATTCCCTGTAGTACTGTTTTGTTTTCTCAAAAGTGCATGGCATCTCTTGCATATGTTGTCTTGGTTAAAACCTTTAGGTAAGTCTGGATAATGCATTCAGTTATGTCAGTTTGCATAGCGAGATGTCAGCTCTGGCAACCTTGCACGTAGCTGTGTGGGCTTGTGTAAGAAGACGAATAGCTATGTTGTCTTTATTTTTCTTGTGTACTGTACGAGTTCGAGAACTCAAAGCTTTTCCTGCAGTACATTCTCATTGCTTACTGGGGACAGTGGTAACCATTTAACTTCCCTTTGTGGGAAGACATGCCATCGCAAGAAATGGTTTTGTGTGATTGATTAGCAAAGTTTATTTAATCACACACAGGCGAAAGAAAGGGCAACTGTGCACTGAGCCAGATAGGGAGTTCGAAGAATCCCTGAAACATCACTTGTCGTATCTGAGACAGTCACTTGGCCATTTCGAGTACCTATCACAGAAAGTGTTTCCCTGTGAACAACTTCTCAAGAAGTAAGCTGTTTGCTGTGTGTTTCTTAATAAGGAAGCAATTTGAAGTAAATTGAGGCTTTCGTTTGTTTTTTAATATGCAACTTGGAAACTGCAATTGTTGGCTATGTTTAATATGACATGTTCGGTGCAGTTGTTGAGTAATCTACAGCTATAAATATTGCTTAAGGAGGACGTATGAGCGGTCTGACTCTCCAAACCCGCACGGAATGCTTGCGTGAAACATGCCCTTAAGATGGCCATGCCGCTGCAGCTAGCAAAATGTTAAAACCTCGTACATTAGTAGTCTTACGAGTCAGATACATGCAGTGATGCTTTCTGGATTAATGATGCCCTGTTTCTGCACAAACCATGAATGTTCGAAACATGGCCTTGCTTGAGGTACTTAACCTTTTAAACACAGGATATGCCTCAACCTTGTGTCAAGAGCGCATATTCAAGGCACTACGGTTGAACTGTAAAGGTGAATTCGAGGTTGTAATGGATTGGGAAAAGTGTGAATACAAATACAGGAAAGTGAGAACGTGATAGTAAAACAGAACAAGGTGTTCTCATCTTCTAGCCATCCAATATTTGTAGTTGTGCTTCAAAACACTTCAACTTGAACATCGGCTAACTAGCTGGAATCGCTATCTTGCCACAGTAGCTGCGAGTTATTCATAGAAAATGTGTACTGAAGTCTTGGTTTTATGCATTATTGCAACGCCCACTTTTCACTGGAACTGAATAAAGGAATAGGAGCTTGATGAAAGAATTGTAGGCAGTAGCTATTTTATGTACACATGATTGCAAACATTGAGACCTAAGAGTGTGGTTGCTATTCTGTACCAAGGGTGGTGTCCGCAATGACTAAATTGTAAAGGAATTATTTAAAGCAAAAAATCTATGTGAAGTTTTTGAATGTTGAATCCACAGCTAATTTTTTTCAGTGGCATACATCACGGGTGATATTCTCTGGTGATCACTTACCACAAGGTTTCGCAGGACTCTGCACCGGACTTGTCCACGTAATACAGCCGACAGCGTTTCTACTGCTGTACAAGCATGCTATCTATGCACATTGTTAAGAGTGCTGTCGGCCGTATACTTCAATGCGTGCAGTGTCGAATTTCGCAGAAGTGAAACTATCTCGAAAAGTGATCGTCCGAGAATACCGTCTCATTTACCACCAGGGTAGCAAACGTGGTATTCTCGTCGAGTTAACCTCCCGGCTTTTTTCTTTACTTCTCGCTCCCTTTTATCGCAGACAGAGGGCGCCTCTGCATTGCGGAGCAGTAGGCCTCTTCGAGTCTACTTAGCTTGCCATACCAATGGTGCAAAAAGCTGCAGAGTGTGAAGATGGGTTTGAATGAGGCTTACCCTATGGGCGATGGTCAGGAAAGGGCATGGCACTCCTCCACTCCGCAACGCACAAAGGTGCTACTGCAGGGTTTGTTGACTCTCCCACACAGCACAGAGAAGGTTCTGGAATCAAATTGCCAACAGACAGATCGAGCTAAACACCACGCGTGAGTAGGGGGACGAGACTCGGGGAGTCCCCACAAGAACCAGCTAGGGCAAGTGCCGTACCCGCCGGGTAGTTATTTGCAAGAGGTCACCGCTAAACTTTTCACTGCTCATAGAACTGGCTGCTGCACCAGTAAACTATAACCAAAACTCGTGCTACCGCCTAGGCTGTATTAGTCTATGGAAAAAGGAAGAAAAAAGGGCTCATCACATCAGCTCAGTGGTTATGGCATTTTGTTACTGAGCGTAAGGTTGCAGGTTTCATTACCAGCTGTGGTCGTAACATTCTTATGGGAGCGGAATGCAGTAGCATTCGTTTACTTAGATTTTAAGGGCCCCTCGCCAAGTTCGGACATTTCAATTAGACAAGCGTGGCACGTACATCACGTGGTGGCAGTCGTGTCTGCAAGGTATAAAACGGCTGCACGACGCTAAAGTGGCTGAAACTTCGAACAAAAGGCAGCACGCAATTCCCCTTGAGGGAGCCCCGCTTCCTGCTGAAGAGTTAAGGCCACACGGAAATAGAATATTGTGATACTCTGGCTTGCTTAGCTCTCTGCTGTTCTACTACTCATATTGCGGCTTGATGTAGCAACCTAGCAGACGACTGAGTGAGTGCTGTGAGGTTCTGCTTCTAAAGTGCCAGTTTGTGTGCTTTTAGCCACTGTGTGCTTTTGCAATGCTGTAGTCATGCTGAACATGTTTGGAACCAAGTCTATTGTTTGTGGAGCGCTGCTGATGCAAATGCAGTGACCTTCAGCTGACACGAGCGCAGTTGCCTGCTCTCAAAATGAAATATATCAGGACAAACGCAGTGTAGTTCATATCTCTTCCTTGCATTCTATTCATTGGCACAATCTGAAGTTCTTTTGACGGTCGAAAAGGCAATGCAAATGCTGCCCGAGATGGCAGGGGCTGAACTGCAATAGTGTCACTGCCGTGCTGTGTCCACCTCTGCCTGCATTTCTTGAACAGTGTGTACCTCATTGAGTGGCATGGTGAACAGCGCAGATGACGGGACAAGAAATAAAGACGGAACACTTGCACTGGTTGAGTTATCTGAAAGAACAGGGCTTAAGAGAAAGTACAAGGCGGGGCATCGAGGCAATTGATGGTAAAAAGGCGCAACGTTACTTGACAGGCATGATTGACATCTCCACGGCTGCCTGCCAATAAAGCGGTTAACGGCGAAATGTGGTCATTGGTCTCCAGGGACATGTAAGCAGGGAACACCCACGCTATTCATTACCAAGACTCAACAGAAAAAGCTTTGTAAACATGTAATTACGAAAAGGTAAAACCAGAACAATGACAAAAAAAAAGGAACCTTTGCAAAGACAGTCTAAGTGCATGTGTTGTCTGGAACGTTCACCATGCTATTCACAAATAACTAGCCCAATTTCGTACTCTCGTGCTCATTGCTCCATCTTTTTCTGTGTGTGTGCAGTTGTGTTGGAGTTGCGGCTGCTGTGACTTACTGGGACCCAATTGACTTCAAGAGAAGATGGGGAAATGCCTGCACACGTGACCTCGACGCAAGCAAGATGTTAAGGTAGCAGTGGGAGCCCGACTGAAGTGTGCGCTTGGCAGAGGCGACGGAGCCTATACAGCAAGCAGCGAGTGGTGGTTGCCCCATTTTGCCACAACAGTCACTGCCTTTGACCATTGATGCTCGTTGTTTAAGTGATCTCGTTAGTGCTTTGACATCATGTAGGCGTTTTCGTGGGTTTCCAGAACGTGTGCCGACGCACGAGTGGCCAGCTCTTCGTTTCGCATTCCAGCATTGAAGCAGCAGTGTGTGTTGTGGCTGTGTGCCTTCGTCGTACGTTTGAGCCATAGGCCTGCCTTCATTATGCGAGGTGCAGCAATGGCAAGACTTGAAAGGTGACATTGTGATGACTGGCCGTGCCTGCCACTGTGTTCCGTGTGGTGTGAGTGTTGCTGCGACGGTGTGCGCACGGCTGCTGCTGTGGGAGCTTCAGCTGCTGCTTCACTTCTGCCTGCCTGCCCTGCCTCTATCCACCGGATACTCTGCAAAGACGGCGAAACTGTGACAGCTGCGTCCCCTGCTGGGTCTCTGGCAAAGGCGGGGTCTACAACGCCTGAACGTCGTGGATCCCGGAGGTGAGTGTGTGGGGTGCGTGGTTGCACACTTGTTCACCATAAATTGTAGGAGCACTTCAGAAGCTCTGTTCCCTAAGGCTGGTTCATAGTCCAGAAGGACTTACTGTTGGGCTAGTTGGTCTGTCATGCTGACTAGAAAACTTTGTGCAAAAAATCTGGACACAGACCCAGAGAATAGACAAGGATGAATGCTATTACCAACAGCTTATTTATATAAACACCACTGATTTATAAGCTTGTTCAAGCGCATGCGTCAGGCCGCCATTTCACATGAAAGCGCAAAGGCATATCAGCAAGAACTACTGCACAAGTCAGATATAAGCGTTCAAAACCTCAAGCTTGGCCTTGCGCAACATAATTGATAGTTGTGTTAGAAGCAGTCGTCCTTTTCTGTTCACTGTGTCTGTGTCCGAAGTTTTGGTGCTAAGTTTTCCGGTCAACAGTGATAGTCTAAATGTTAGGTTACATTGGGCCGAGGTGAGCAATTTATCATCCGTTAGAGCGTGCCAGCGCTGGTGACGTTGAGATAGAACATCTTCTATCGTGCACTTGACTCTGATGCTTGCGTTACCCAGAATGCTTCATACTCATGACTGCCAACCTCTGCACAGAGCAGAGCACAAGTAGAGCTGCAGCAGCAGAGGCACTCGTGACGTTTGTGACATCTATGTCAGGATAATGTATAGTTGGCATGCCGAGTTGTGGAATGAAACTCTTGAAGGGAACACTGCCAAGTGATCTACAGCACTAATAGATGATCCAATTGTTTGAAATTATCAGCATGCAACTGTGTGAGCATAATTTGCAAAAGCAATGAGTAAGTGTCTAACTGACGCGGAAATGTAAAATAGAGAGATAAAAGCAAGGGGACAGAAACGTTAACCTCAAAGCTGTGTTAACCAGAGGTTACACAACTTCAACATGCGATGCAATATCCATGCTGACCGACCATTACAAGTGTTCGGTCAACAGCATCGTGGCACATCAGCGGTTCTGTCATTTGCTCAACATCATGAGACGGTGGAAGAACACATCACTGCTTTACAAACCTGCATATGACACTGCAATTTCCATACAGTCCGACCATTACAAGTATTCGGTCAACATCACCATGCTAAGACGTCAGCGGTTTGGTGGCCAGGCTCAACATGATGAGACGGAAGAATACATCACTGCTCTATGAACCTGTGTGCGACACTGCAGTTTTCATGCTGTCTGACTATTACAAGTGTTAGGTCGACATCATAGTGCCTTGATTAACATCGGTAGATGGTGGAAGAACACATCACTGCTCTACAAACCTCATGTGACACTAATTTCCATACTGTCCGACCATTACAAGTATTCGGTGAACATCACCGTGGTAAGACGTCAGCGGTTTGGTGGCCAGGCTCAACATGGTGAGACAGAAGAATACATCACTGCTTTATGAACTTGTGTACGGCACGGGAGTTTTTATGCTGTCCGACTATTATAAGTGTTAGGTCGACATCATAGTGCCGTGCTCAACACGATTAGATGGTGGAAGAGTAAACTACTGCCCTACAAACCTACATATGACACTGCAATTTCGATACTATCCGACCATTACAAGTATTTGGTCAACATCACCGTGGTAAGACATCAGCAGTTTGGTGGCCATGCTCAACATGATGAGACGGAAGAATACATCACTGTTTTATGAACTTGTGTATGGCACGGGAGTTTTCAAGCTGTCTGACCATTACAAGTGTTCGGTCAACATCATAGTGCCGTGCTCAACATGATTAGATGGTCGAAGAGTAAACCACTGCCCTACAAACCTACACATGACACTAATTTCCATACTGTCCGACCATTACAAGTATTCAGTCAACATCACGATGGGAAGACATCAGCGGTTTGGTAGCCAGGTTCAACATGATGAGACGGAAGAACATATCACTACATTATGAACTTGTGTACGACACGGGAGTTTTCAAGCTGTCTGACCATTGCAAGTGTTCGGTCAACGTCATAGTGCCGTGCTCAACACGATTAGATGGAAGAGTAAACCACGGCCCTACAAACCTACATATGACACTGCAATTTCCATACTGTCCGACCATTACGAGTATTCGGTCAACATCTCCGTGGTAAGATGTCAGCGGTTTGGTGGCCAGGCTCAAGATGATGAGACGGAAAAATACATCACTGCTTTATGAACCTGTGTATGACACTGCAGTTTTCATGCTGTCTGATTATTACAAGTGTTAGGTGGACATCATAGTGCCGTGCTCAGCATGATTAGATGGTGGAAGAACACATCACTGCTCTACAAACCTCATAGGACACTGCAATTTCCATACTGTCCGACCATTACAAGTATTCGGTCAACATCACTGTGGTAAGACGTCAGTGGTTTGGTGGCCAGGCTCAACATGATGAGACGGAATACATCACTGCTTTATGAACCTGCGTACGACACTGCAGTTTTCATGCTGACAAGTGTTAGGTCGACATCATAGTGCCATGCTCAACATGATTAGATGGTGGAAGAGTAAACCACTGCCCTACAAACCTACATATGACACCGCAATTTCCGTACTATCCGACCATTACAAGTACAGTGTCGACCGCTTATAACGTGTCACCGGAGTCGCGAATATCCGCACTATAAGCAGTACCGTACTATAACCAAAGTAACAATTTTCAAGGCCCGCACATATGCAAAACATGTGCACAGAGCCACCACGCGTATGCGACAGTCGAGGAATGCGGCTAGAATGTTTGCATTCAATTTACAGTCGAATCTCGTTAATTCGAACCAAATCGCGCGGCGGCGCGGCATTGCTCCGGCACCGCCATAGAGTAAAAGCCTAGGAGTGACCCCTGTTGGGAACGGGTTGTGTTTAGGCCGGTGATCCTTCAGCCAAAGGAATGAGTTCGTCCGGGAGTAAGAGCGAGAGAATAAAGGGTTTATTCTACATATTTACAGTGGCTCTAATTATGGAAGCCCACTCCATGGGAGAGCACTTTGAAAGTCTCAGCTCACTACATGTCTGAGTTCATATCAGAACACGTCAGGACACCCCACTGCACGTAAGGTGTCTCCTTATAAAACATCGGTCTTCCCTAGTTGACCCGGCTAGGGAATCAGATGACCTTTCTGCGACCAATCAGAGGGGTCGTATTGTTCACCGAACTCCGCCTCTAATGTTGCACCTTCGAAGCAAGGACGAGGCAATCCGGAAACAGGGGGTTGACACTCCTTCCACGAAAGTTGGTGACCTATTTCTTGCCCTCCGACGGTCATCTTGCCAGGGTTGGGAGAATGGCGTTCGCACTAATCCCCGCGTCTAACAAGGGGTGGCATCGGGTAAAGCACCCAAAGAATGGGCACTGCCGAGTTGGGGCGCCTGTTTGCCCGTCTCGTCGGTGTCTGGCACTGTCGACGTATGAGCGACGCTAATGAAAGGGCCTGCCTCTATGGGAAACAATCAAAGAATGCGCCCGGCCGATTCGGGACGCAACACCCCTCAATGTCGCGTGTGAACAAAAAAAAAAAAAAAAAGAAGAAAAACTGCGGCGGAAATTTCACCCTCTCTCAAATGGCAAGGTCGCCGATTCTGCATTGCGCCGGAACATGCGTGTACGTGCCGATGTCTCAGCCACGCTAACGTAGCCACGCGTAGAAAATTGAAGTGAACCCTTCTTTCTCGTTTATGCTTCCTCTACATTCTAGTCGCGTGTTGACCTTGCACGCTGCGGCTACGGTGCAACGGGAAGCAGCGGCGCTGTCCCAGGCCGGCCAATGAAACTGCCCACGCCGGCAAACGCCCGCTTCCCGATAACGGCAGAAAACGAAACTTCGGGGAATTGGCGCCGGGTTGGCTGGAGCGGCGGCGCCTGCATGGCGGCGGGCACGCTCGGTGACAGTCGAAAGTGAGGGAGCTACGAGGGAGGGCGAGGGGAGCCACCGAAGCGGCGGAGTTGCCGAGGCGAAATCTGCTTCCCTGCCGCCCTCCTCCCTCACATTCCACGGTCTCCGCGTGCACCCTTCGCCGTGCCGTGCGAGCACCTGCCCGCTCCCTGAAGTTTCGTTTACTGCCGTTATTGTGAAGCGAGCGTTGGCCGGCGTTGGCAGTTTCGTGGCCCTCGCTCGCTATGCGCGCCGCTGATATTTCGACTCCACTCACGATTCTGGTTTCAGCCTCACTGGCTGTTCGTTCGTGCCACGTGCCCTTCTCCTCCACTTCGTCTCTCTTTCTTCCTCGAGCACACCTTGGGGCGCCTGATTGAGGGGAGCGTTCGCCGTCTCCACCGACTTCCCTACTCCCAGGCAGCCGCACTGTAACCGGTGTTTCGTTTCCCGTGACTGCGCTATAAGCGATACGTGTATACATGGAGTGCTATGGGAAAATTAACGGGAGTCTGAAAAGACCGCACTATATCCGGTCCTGCACTATAAGCGGTTACGTTATAAGTGGTCTATACTGTATTCGGTCAACATCACTGTGGTAAGACGTCAGCGGTTTGGTGGCCAGGCTCAACATGATGAGACGGAAGAATACATCACTGCTTTATGAACCTGTGTACAACCCTGCAGTTTTCATGCTGTCGGACCATTAGAAGCGTTCGGTCAACATCGTCGCACATCAGAGGTTCAAGTGCCGTGCAAAAGCTGCTGGAGCCTTAAAAGATGCATGAGAAAGCGCGAGATCTATTACGAACAAATGTGGGTTCCCCACAGCTTGCCGCGGAATGATATTTGAGTTCCTATGTTCATGGCAGCATTGTGCACTGAACGAATGTTTCCTTTTCAAGTTAAAACATTTATGACAGACCCAACATAGTCTTTAGGATCTAAGTAAAGTGAAGTTTAGCGTTATAAATTGTTGACAATCTGCAGGACTGATGCTAGACTGCCCCCATGCACGAGACATGATTTACATGAATGAGATGCAAGAAGACATCAGGCATCCTGAGAACTTTAAGAAAGAGGAAGGTTTTTGGGCTGGTAAGGGTAGCAGAATTCATTTCTGCCAGGCATATGTGGAATTCTAGCCAGACTCCAACAAAATTTTATAGGTTGAGCAAATCATGAAATTGTTGGCTGGTTCTTCAGAAAACGCTTCTCTGAGTAAACCCAGTTGACAATCGGAGACCACAGCTACGTTTGAACGAGACCACAGTCGATTGCATGCGCTACATGTACTAGCGAACTGTTTCTCTGTGAAGTGTGTCGCAGAGTAGCGATTGGCAGATGTGTATGACTGCCGTTGCACTGCTTGTTCCTGCTGCTTAGCCTGTGTCTTCGTATGAAGTAGTTCCTGATGTATTACGAATGTTCTGTGCCACTCTGCCTTATATCGTGCTCACGAGTCGAGCTTCGTACTTGCTGGTCCATTGCTAAACATTTACTCCAAACAACGTTTCGTTGTGATTAAGTTCTGCTTCATGTTCTTTATCCACAACCAGTGTTCTGCGATGAAAGGCTTCACATTTTGCTTGCAACGTATGCTCACCCTGAACACGATGTTTCGTGGCATACTGAAGTTGTGCTTACTCGATGCATTAAGAGCTTCCCTGTGGGGCCCATTAGTTCACTGGCTACCTTGAAACAGGGTATCCAATCAGAGATAATCTCTGGTTAACCTCCCTGTCTTTCCTTTGCCTCTCTCTCTTGAAACACACCTGTTTTACGAACGTGTTTCCCTCAACACCCTTCCACACCTTTACCCACACCTCTCTCACTCGTGCTGCCCACTATTGAGCTATACTGGAAGATAGCCAGCCAGCAGCAGCCAGCGATTCGAAAGTCACGAAGAGTAGGCAAAGTAAAGTTTCTCCTTAAATGTGTTCCAGTGCCCCTTTAAAGAACAGGCAACACCAACAATTTGTTTAGGCATGAGGACCTCGGTGAAATTTGTATAGTGCATTCTAGACACTTTAGTTATGCGTTCCAGGCAATGCGGTTGAGAGAAGTGCAGTTTTGTCGCAAATAAAATTGCAAGATTGGCATGATGTACTCCAGGTTCCTCTTTTGTACAGAGGGCCGTCTACTAGCCACCCTGTGCTTGCAGTTAGTGATTGTCTGCACTGGAGAAGCAATGCTTCTGCAAACATCTCGCAAAGCTGTTTTGAAAGAGACGGCATAAATGTTTTGACATGAAAAAAGTTCCCTATTCACAAACAATGCTGTCATGAATATGCAAGCCAATTATTATTCCACTCCGGGCAGCAGGGATCCTACAATCTTGCATAAAAGAGGCCCCCCTGTATTATGCCTTGGCTATGATGTGCGACAGCCCATAGAAGCCAGCCATTGGGCTCCTTTGCCACTCTTGGGTGCTTCATTTCACACGCCCTCCTGTAGGGTTACCATAAGTGCACCTCAGAAAGAAGAAAAAATTGTCAGATCTCACACATATGTAGGAATTGGTATAAGCAGCTTGGTGTTTACTGAAGTGTCATTTCTCCTTCACCACTATGTATCTCAATGCTCCTCGCTTAATGCACGCTCTGGATCCAATTTTGTTCCCTTCTTTCTGCACACTCGGCTGCCTTTGATGCCGACTTCTTCACTTCTCTGTTGGCGACCTTTTCAATTTTCTGTTACAATTTCTTCCCTTCTTGTCTCTTGTTCTGCTCGTCCATTCGGGCATCTATCCAGTTAGTTGCACACGCCCATTTTCTTCTCGGGGATTGGCCAAGAATGTCTACATATCCAGTGCGGCATGTCCGCTTGCTCATGCCCAGTGGCCCAAGTTGTTTGTCTATTTGGGCAGAAACCGTGCAACCCAAGTTGTATAATCGGCAAGGCAGCAGGCAGCCTGTAGCCGGCACCTGTGAAGTGGGTGAAGAGGCTGTTGTGGCAAAAGCCGAGCGATGATGGAGGCGGGCCACAAGTGAATTGCCTGTATTGAGGACAAGACATGGCCAACTTTAGCTGCAGTGGTCTGCTCTGCGTTGCAAGAGGAGAGCTCGGCAGCCATGGTGTCCAGTCCGACCAGTGGCCACCAGTCTCGCATCGAACAGGGGCACACACACTCCTCATGCCGTGCGGTTGCGATAAGAGGAGGCCCTTAACTATCGTCGTCATGCGCTTTGCTCATCGTCTGCTCCACAGTGAATTGGCACCGGCGACCAAGGCAAAGAAAGCTTTGCTTTAAAAGTCGGGCCAGGGCATTACTACCAGTGCTGCCCCAGCTGGGCGGAAATGTGTTGAGGAGGAATGGGGAAGGCAAACATTGTGCTTTTCATATCTCCGTTATTGGTGGGCTCTTTTCGAAGTTTTCTCTTGGAACATATTTATATTAAAAGGCATCACACTTGGTTCAGCGTGTTCTCAGATTTGAAGAAAAGTGTTGTGCTCCTTTAACCCTCTAGGTGCCAGACGTCTTTTTCTGAAGTACAACGAATTCAATTTCTGTCTAAGTAACACATTAGCAAGCTTTAAATGTAAATGATATTTATTGACAAAAATGTATACATTTGGCTTTAAATGTGAAAATCAAACAATAATGGAGACATGCTAATTAAAATTATGGCCTCTTCATTGGTGCCATTGCTTCTTGGAGACACCATTGAAGTTAACATTGAAGTCCTCTGGATCAGAGTTCTGAAAATGTTATTGAATTCCTGCACAGCTCAAAAAACGTGCAGGCCATCATATTGAGGGTGGGATTACTGTCTGCAAAGGGTTGGTGGAAACTGCCTACTGGACCTTCTGGGGCGGAATGACCGATAAGTGCAGTGCTCCCACTCCTGCGCCAAATGCGCCAGATTGTGCCATACGAGATTTCCTGCGCCATCCTGGTAAAAATACTCATTTTTGCGCCGAAGTGCGCCATAATTATGCGCCTGTGCATTACGTGTGTGGCCGCAGTGGCCCGCAGACGTGCGTAGCGTGCATGACTAAAGCGGCTTCATAAATCGAACGCCGACCGATAATTCGGGCTCGATGGGGACCGCCGTAAAAGTCCGAATGATTGGGAGTTGGAAATATCCAAATTCTCTAAAAAATAACTGAATTTATTCCGCCAGTGGCTAAAAAAGTACGTTGTTCTCGGTTGACCACTTTCGGGGATACATTCACTTTCACGGGATTTCACGTCACTACCGTCAGCGTCGGCATACTTGGTATAGTGTACTAGGAACGCTATCATCCATCGACGTGTCCAGTGCTAGTCGCGCGGAATGTCGCGAAAGTGAAAGTATCCCGGAAAGGGGGATCGTCCAAAAATTAAGCCGAAGTTTCTCAACGCGATCGTCCTGCGGTGCACGTACGCTTGCCTACGATCTGGTCAGTCCGTATCTCTACCATTGTTATGCTGTTGCCACAAAAACACGAAAGCACAATTAACGCATGCATTGAATCTTCAACCTTTGGCAACAGGACCACGATTTTGTAGCGATGCCTTTTCCGCTGCCACTCCTTGCGCTTCGTCAGTGGTTTAAGAGCGGCGCTCTGCCTGTGTTATATGGTATCAGCCGGTAGAGAACGGTGGATGATAAGGGCGGCATGTAGAATCGAGTGGAATGCATCACTACAAAATGCCACGCAGGAATGGGCCGCGCTATCATAACCGAATGACAGCATTTTAAAATTTTTTTCACTGTCCTCGTTGGCGGAGACATGGAGGGTGTAGTCGGTGCTGCTTAAACAACTGAAGTCGCCGCAACCGTGTCGCTAGTTAACACGTCAATGAATAAACACTGGACGCGCGGAGCCAACCCGAATGCACTCCAGAATGGCTTGCCGGAGTTCGCTTGCCCGATGGTTCGGGCGCGGTCGGTGCTGGATTAACTAGGCTTCGCTAGTTTCGGTTTCCAGGATGTGTCGGCAACATCGCCGACCACCATGCTGCGGCGATGCCAGCGACGTATCAACGCCAAAATATTGCTATTTCCGCATGGTCCAATTAGCACGCAGTCATGCTGGCGGAGTCTGAATTATATAGAATGGCGTACCTTAAGGTGTCCGAAATTTCGGTCGTACTTATACTTTAAATTTATGGGCAGTGATGGTGCTTCAAAGTAGTCCAAATAATCGAGCTTGTTTGTAATTGCTGGTGTCGAAATAATCGGTCGACGCCAATTGTGAATTGGCCAGTTGCTGAACAGAGGCTTCAGCTTTACGAGGAAAAACAGACCGTTGAAAAGTACCTGGTGTCGTCTGAAGCAATGACTGAGCATTATGAAGGGCTCATCAAGGATGGCCTGGCTCAGAAAAGCATTGACATTGAGTTTGGCCACGTGTTTCTGACTGATGCTAGAGCCTTGCTGAAAACATAGTGTCAGCTGTCAACGAAAAGATCATACGATGTAAAAGGCAAGATCTGAGCTGCTTCGCTCAACTTGAAATAAACTAATTACAGCACACTGTGTGAACAGGTTTGTTGTCTTCATTTAAATTAAAGGGAAACTCATGTATTTTGAGGCAGAGCAACATTGTTTTACAGCAAGCAAATACTTTCTGGAATAACGCTTTTCACTTTTAACTATTTGAAATAGCTTAGGATGTATCCAGTAGCTGGCATTTATTAGCTCCAAAGTGCTCTGAAATCTGTATCTGGATGCTCCAAACTGCTCCAAAAATTGCTCCAAATCTCTGTTCGTCAGTGGCACCACTGTAAGTGGTTGCTGGGCCGCCGCTCTGTCGTGCTACAGGTGGAAAGGGAGAGGAGGAACAGGGATGGAGCTGCAAAAAGGGGAAAGGGTACGTCACAATCCCCAGAAGCTCAGCAGATCTATCTGCACAGGCTTTGTGACGTAGACGTTCGCTCTTCTGCAAGTGCCAAGTGTTTCTGTGGATTTCCTGGTGTCCCATGCCCATCATGTTTGAAGGATAGCGAGAAAACCTATGACGACTAAAGAAAGAGACAGAACAACTGGACAAAGTGCTGGGTCCTTCTTTCGTCCTGTGTAGAATCTGCAAACATGAATTGGTAGCAGCTGACCCCGTTTACAGTTCCTCTTAATGCCCATCGTGAAAGCCTTGTTTTGTGCTGCCGGTTATCCTAACTTGCCTTGTCCTCTGATTTGCAGGCCTGTCATGGTCTCTGGAAGGGGGTGCATCTAATGGCGAACCACCAGCAACAGCCAGCGCATGACTTCGCACCTTCCTGGCTCAAGATACCCACCTATGACACAGCGGTGAGTGAGGCCTTGGAACACCACGCAGTTGCTCTCCTGTGTTATGACACACAGCTGTCAAGTTAGCATTTTATCATCGAATGCCAGATCTTCAGGTTCTGCACTGTGATCTTCGTGACATCAATTATTTCATGAGTTTTGATGGTTTTTGATGTGGTTGTTTTAAAGCGAATTGCTTTGTTTGGCTCTTTTGTTCGTTTTCAGGGTGGTCGAGCTCTCATCGCTGATACAAAGGTGCCAATGCAAAGGGCACATGTTCTTGCGTAATCGAGTTATGCTGCGTGTTTGCCACTGCATGCTAACTGTTATAGTTCGAGACGCACACCCTGTCGCATGAGCTCTGAGGCATTTGAAGGCTAAGATGCTGTGGTTGAGTGCTTGGGAAGGACAGCCCTCCTCCCTCTCCCTTTGGCGACTGGCTGAGGGAGCTTTGGCAGCAGGAAAAAAAAAAGGATGTCAGTTGGCTTCCACGCCAGCGTTCCTGCCACTAGAAATGAACACGATGAATTGCCTTATGTGCATAGCCACATATAGTACTACCGTATTTACTCGAATGTAACGCGACCGCCATTGTAGCACGAGGGTCTACTTTCCAGTCACGCGAAATAAAAATGTAAAACCGTGAATGTAGAGAGAGATGAACAGAAAAAGAAATGGTATCTTTATTCAAGAAATTACAATTCGGAAACACTTTCTCTTAACTTATTGTCATCTGAGGTGGAGACAGCTTTCCTTTGGCGGTATCTTGGGCGATCCCTTTCGGAGATAGTTTCACTTTTGTGCGTGATTCAGCATCAAAATCGTCCCCGATAAGCATTTTTCAGCACCGAAAGCATCTCTGACAAGCTTGGTGGGTGCTAAAGCTGTGTTTAGTTACAGTACTGGCAATACACTAGAAAGTATGATTGTAATATGCGTAGTGCACTGCTTATAGAGAGAGGCACCACTGATGGCCACCTAGCAGGCGCTTTCGAAAGCGCACTTGAAAGCAGTAGCTGGAACTTCAGCAAGGATGGCTGAAGTTCACGGCTGCGATTTCTCCTTTGTTTGGGTGCCAGACTGCTTGTTCTGCGGTGACAGCTGCAGGGAAGGTGCGGGCCTCCATGAGAGCGGTCATGTACACTATGTTACCTGAGTTTGGGACAACCCAGTCCGGGCACACATGCCATGTGCATGCCACAGAAAAGCTGCAATGAAGCCCAGTTACAAAGTGGAGCTCGTGTTAAGTTGCTGTTTCATTTTGTTGACTCTGTCACAATAGTTTTTTTGTTTTTGTTTGTAAGTTCTACTCTTGCCACATTACGGTTTCTGTACCTCAATAATGAGCACACTGTTGGTGCAGGCTCTTATCTCAAACGACTCAGCATGGAGTGATGCCGGTACACATTCTAGTGATCCTGCTACCGCTGAATACACATGGCGTAATTGAGTAACCGCTGTGAAAATCACCTCGTAATGAGCAATTGGGAAATTGTCAATGGAAATGCAGGTCATCGTCAACGAAGTTGCCAACAGCATGGGGAAATACTAGTGTGAGTTAGCGCTGTACCGCCAACGCAATTCCACTGCCGAAATACATTGCTCACAATACGAAAAACATCGGCTGTTAGAAACGCGTTGCCGCACCACTGCAGATCATACGAACACGTGAGCAACAGTGACGGCGGCGGCCGAGCCAGCGGAGCAACCAGCACAGACAAGCCGGCACAGTGGGATCTGAGTGGTAACATAGTTGCCATGCAACCAGCTACATCACACGGCTGCGCAATCTCTCATTGGTTCCCCCGTCGAGTGGACTGTACCACATCACAGCCTAAGCGAGAAAGAAGACGACCGCTGCAGCAGCCACGATGGCCAAAGCGCTCTCTCCACTCGATAAGCTGTGTCGTTCAGTTGCGTGCGAAAACATTCGCAAGATCACGTGCGCGCACTTTTACGCCTTCCAAAGGCGATCTTTGACGATTTGAGCAAGAAGAAAACACACACGTATAGTAGAACCTCGGGGTGTTGATACGTTTTTCAAGGGCCCATGAAAAAAACAGCAATAAAAAGTCAGTTTCACCTGAAAGGTGAAGCAATGATTGCGATAGCAAATTAGTAGACAGCTGTACGAAGTAAGGATAGTAGTTTTATCGGTCATATAAACTTGTAAACATTCGATTACTAACTAAATTAACAAGCACGGTGTCACGCGCGTGCAGGTAAACAGTAACACTTCTCACTCGATGACCGCGGAAACTCACTGTCATAACGTTGGAGTAAGGAAACGTGGCAACAGCAGCGAGCGAATTGACCTTTGTGCTGTCTTTCGCTTCAAAGTGAACTAAATGCCGAAAGTACAGCGCATACTAAGCTATCCGGCACTAGGTGCAATTTGTGAACATCGCAGATCGTTTTGAAGATGAGGCTCGCGGCGGGCGCGCCGTATCCGCAACGTGCCGGTCGCTTGTTGCAATGCACCGGTCACATGTTGCAACGTATAAGCTGGCTTCACCGATAAATTCAAGTGACCGCCACATTCAAATGCAACGCAAGATGCAGGAAAATTGTAGATTGGCGACGTATCAAGGGGAACTTAATACATGGAAGTCAATGTAGGATTTAGGTCGAGACCGCGAAAATGCAACGTAGCAGCCGGGAAACACAGCAGCGAGGAACGTATCAATGGTGTTCCACTATTAGGAATTTTTTCTGCTAAAAATAAATGCATGTTTTCTTGATTTTGTGTGTGCTTTGATGATGTGAATTTTGGGTGATACGAATATTTCACGTGACCCTGCGAGATTCATATCACTGAGATTTTACTGTAATAAAAAATTAGTATGATTACATAATGCACAGAAAAAGGCACACAGCTGTGAAACAAGCAAAGCACGCTACGTGGTAAGTCTGCTCAGACAGCAGCAAGCTTTATTGACTTGACAAACGTGATGCAAATTTTTCTACGAAAATCAGACAGCAGTACCTTATGCAGCAGCTAACAGCAATCGATGCCCTGAGCTACGTCTTTTCTAAACATTTTCCAATTAACCACAATATCGAAGGTGTCCTCAGGTGAAAAGAATCAAGCTGTTAAACAGGCACTTGTCTGTAATCATTCTGATAAAACACAGCGTGTTTTAATCGTGCTACAAATGAGACGAGGACTAAAACCTTGTACTTAAAAAAATCAACGTTTCTGCATGAAGCAACTAGCAACAGCTCAACATGGCAAAAAACCACGCATAAAATAGATTGCATAGACATGAACTGCGTGTTGGCTGGTGCAACAATATAACGGGCCACATAAAACCAACAAAAGCAGTGCTTGCAAGCCTCAGCAGCACACAACATAGCAAAGAAGCGACAACAAACGATAGAAGCGGCAAGGGGCATTCGGAACCTAAAAGAAATGCCTTTGGCCTGTATGCCGCACGGCGGACAAGCCGAACCAAAACATAGGTACGACGTGATCAACTTTGTCGCTTACGCGTGTAAGCATCGAGCTCAACAAACGCGGAGCAATGGATCACCGCACGCCATTGCTTCCGTCGCTACGCACAGGAGGACTCGCCGGGAATGTGTAGAACCACGTTGCCGGCGAGTTTTTGTAGGTACTTGAGCACCCCACCACACAAGAACCGTCTTTAGACATGCCTTGAAGATTCGGCCACCACATACGCGTGACGGGTGTTGCTTATTTCGCTCTGAAAACGTGAATCAAACAGACGCGCAAGACATGCGATGTAGAAATTTACAGTGCATGGCTGCCTGGACCAGTAGTGTTTCTGTCAGCACGCTCTACGTGTATAGAACTGGCACAAAAAGCAAAATATTGTCTCACCGGGCTCTTAGCATCACGAGCACAGTGAGCAACTGCAGAACAGCATACAAATGGCACTGTAATATTAACTAAATACAGCCACATAATCTTTAGCATTGGCAAAAATAAAAACCCACAACAAGGAAAGAAAAGAAGAAAAAAAGGAAAATAGTGTGCAATACATAGAATTGTGAGCCTCAGTGATCTATATAAAAGAAAAATAAAGCAAATAAGGGCAGCTCCCTATCTAAAAGTTCTAGAGGTGTGCAAATAGTAATTTTCAAGACCGAATCAAGTGTGTATTAAATAGTGTTTTAACAAACCGAACCAAATATTGAATACTGTTACAATAATTTCAGCATAATAAACTGCCATTTTCACCTTAATGTAATTTGGTCTTCACAATCTAGTATATTCACAATGTTAGCAAGTTTCTGTTGTTACGGAGCGCGTTATGAAGCACTTAAAAAAATATATATATAACATGGAGCATTAGGCCTGAATAAAGTTATCATACCATACCATGGAGCATTAGGAGTAGATAAGCAGGATGAAATTCAGGATGGCCACCAGGATGAAATTCATTGCACTTTTGCTCCACTTTATGCCTGATTGTGCATAGATGGCAGTAAAGAAAATTAAGTTGCGGAGCGTTACGTCTTGACTCTGTGCAGTGTGTTGTGAGGAATGTTATTGTCGAGGGCTCTGGTATAATTTTGACCACCTCCGTGGGGTTCCCTAACATGCACCTAAATATAAGTACACGAGCATTTTTGCATTTTGCTCGCAGCCACCATGAACTGAATATTTGAAACCTTTCAGGGGTCAATTTTTTTGTTTAATGCGACCTCCTAGGGTTGGTTTCTTTTATGGCAGATTTGAAATCTTCAGAGTGACCTGTTTTGAAGAAATTTTACTGCAATTTTTATTAGAGTGACCATAAAGTTACAAAAAAATATTTTCCTTAGGTAAACATGCATTGTTTATTCATGAATTGAGATGTGCTTGCATAAAAAAGTGGATACACTGGAATATATTATCTTCCAATTTGGCACTTAGGCAGTACGCATCGAATGAATCGCCGTTCCACTCACTTGCAGAAGAGCAACTGGAGCACACGTCCTTAGCGTAATAGAACTGTGTATGTAAGTGCATGCAAGAAAACTCTATGGTTGTGCGCCCGTCGGAAAAGCTGAACGAGTCAGAAACTTGCAGTCCCATCTCCAAGGAGGGGCAATCAGTTTTCGTGAGTCTCAAGAAGAGAAACGCAGGCATGGCAGCATCGTTCGTATACGGCGGGATTGTTTGTATATACCATTGGTCTGCCTGTGAACAGGTGGTAATCCCACCCCTGTGAGCAATAAAAAAAAGAACATCAAGAGATTAGAAGACAGATGGACATCAGTTTTTGCCAGCACGACAAACGGAAACTGCCCACAAGACGAAACGAAAATCAACCGCCGCACGCGCAGATGCGCGAGTGGTCGTTGACGCGACGGTGTAAAGATGCTGTGGAATTAAAACCAAGAGGCTACGAAGTGCAAAAAAAATTTATTGTTTTCACACAGGGGTAGCAGTACTTGCTGGGCAACACAGAGTTGAAAAATGGGTGCGTTTTTCAAATGCACAGGTGGCGGCGTAAATATGTGGCTTCGACCATTCGGGACTTGTATGTGGCACCATAGATTTCTCTTACCCTGAAAGGGGTTAATACCATTAAGCAATATTTGTATTTTGAGTAGTAACTATACGAATGTAATAGTGATACGACGTATAGTGAATAGTTTGCGATGAATGCTGACTATACGATTTGAGGACAAAATCAAATAGGGAAATATCGGATTTGTTATCCGAAAGTTGTGAATATTCCCGCACACCTAAAGGAGAGCCGTCTAATTGGCTGATGCAGCAGAAGCGGTGGGGGTCATGAAGGACAAGTGTGCCAGCAAGTCTTAATGAGCCGTGCACTGTAGTAACTTTTGCTTTTCGTCTCCACGGTCATCCTTCTGCTGACAGTTATCACATAAATTGGCTAGCTTGTGTTGAGGTCGTGAAACGATTCCTATGTGCATACCTCCCAATGCCCAAAAATTTTTTGTCATTTTTTATTAATTTGGGCTTCTGTGATTTCACGACTGTTGCAACAATTCTGTTCGCGAAAAAGTTTGCTGCAGCTTGTGTGCTGTGTCTAAAGGTAAATTATCGTTAATAAAGTGTGCACGCACCCAACAAAAGGTGTTGGTACCAACAAAAGAGCAGTCTTAAATGCGTGCTATCCTTCTACATGCGTGCTATCCTTCCTGCTCACAGGAATTTTATGAATTCTGAATTTCACAGGTTGGCAGGTATGCAAGTGAACAGAACTTCCAAGGTGAACGAGTTTTATCAAAGTGGCCCTGCAACACCGTTTCTTTAAGCTTGAGAACATGCTGGAGTGTGCACAATGAGGAACCAAACAATTGTATATTTCATCAAGATTTAGTATTTTTCGTATTCTAACCTAGCCAGGTCTGAAATTGTGCCCATTGCCACACCTGCTTGGGGGTGTAGGGTGGAAAAGAGGGAAAGTGTGTTAGCAGGGGTCAAGAGGGCTATGAGAGAAAATTTGTGTTTGCTAATGCTTATTTTCTAATATTGTCTTCTTTTTTTTTTTTTGCTAATAAACTTTGCAGAAGAACTCAGATGCCTCCCACCACAACGCTCGGTCTGATGAACATCGGCTTGGCTTCCATCGTCGATCAGGAGGAAGCTTGCGGTCTGGTTTCCACAGTGATGGCTACCGGGAGAGAGACCCAGGTGAGTGATGAATGCTGCATTATTGGAGACAAGAGTGCTGTAGCAATTTAGAGGGGCCTTATAAACCTTTTGTGGAATGTGCTCGGTACTGAAAGCCTCTTAAACCTTTCCTGCGAAAAGTTTTGGATATGCCTTGCATGTACTATCGCATTTAGTAGGAGCTGCAACATGCGAGCTGTGGTGCTAATGTGGGACGTTCCCGAGAAAAAGAGTGCCGACAGTTTCACCATTTTTGTAATGCGCATACTCCCGTGCTTTCCGTTGTCTGCTGTCTTCGTGGAGCGATAATAAACAGCCAGAGGCATGTTAGTTGACATCTGCCCATTGTGATTGTCACCCATCATCTTTCTCAAACGCTGCTGTCGATCCATTAAAAAGCTGTGTCTATTTACCACAACAAAATCAGCAGGTGCCCCTGTGCTGTATTCTGCTCTGTGTATGCATATGTATGCAGCCACCTCACACTTGCATTCTTTTTCTTTCACCCGAACCCGTAATGAGGACAGGTGGTCGCCAGTCCCCACTGGGTGATGGTCGGGGCCTGCCGTTCTCGGCGCGGCATGCTTCAGCAGATGCTGAGGACCGGCTCTTCCACCACTCGGTGCCGAGCAGCGGTGCACATAAGGCGACGCAGCCACCGCGCCGCCCCCACAGTCGGCACGATTTCCGTGACTTCCTCCAGCCTGCGTACCACAAGGTGAGAGGCCAGGCATCTCTGCTAGTTGCACCGGCTACAGTAGCATGGGTCTTCCACGAGAAAGATCACTCTGGACTCGGGTGTTTCTAAACTGCGCCTGAAAGGGACGTTAAAAGGCAAATACAGTAGAACCCCGCTGTTACATTCCCGGGTGCTGCGTTTTCCTGGCTGTTATGTCGTTTTCGGCCGGTCCCGGCATAGCTCCCATAGGACCCCATGCATTGGTAGCCCTGTTGTTGCGCCGCAACTGAGGGATAATTCTCGCATCATGCATTGCGAATTGCCACCCTGCGCCGGTCTGAGCAGCCATGTTGACTTTTCATGCTACTTGGCTTGGTGGCTTGATGATGGGATTGACCGCCCAAAGTGCCGGAGGCGACACCTATGATGTATTTTCAGTTTCTGCCAGCAGAAGCATGGCCTTTGAGTTCTGTATTTGCTATCTAAAGATGTTGTCTATGAGCGTTGGGGCCCTAAAATTGGTTTTGGTGCATAGATGTTGTGTATAAAGTCCAAGGGCGATAATGTCGCCGCGTGCCGCATGCTGTATGTGCGAGGGAAAGCGTGCGAGGGGAGCCGACGACCATGGCTAAATCTTGTGCGTGCAAGAATAAAAAGTAGGGAGGAAGCCCGTCTTCTTCTGTCGCGCTTGAGGCACCGGGGAGGTGGGTGGTAGGGAGCAGCATTGTACTTCGGCATAAACAGCGTACTGTGCAGCCACGCACGGGCCTATCTAGAAAGCCATCTGCATTGGGGGCATAGTCTAGGCAGTGTAGGTGCATCAGCGGCCCGTAGCTTTGTGCGTGCTCCGCTCTCGCCGCGGAGGAGGAGAGTGTTGGGAAAGGGTGAGGAGAGGAAGAAAGCGGAGTGCTGCACGAGACCTTCTCCACAGTGATGACCAGGCATGCAGCAGCGCGTCCATGGATACCATATATGGAAACAAAGCGCTACCTTGAGCTTCGGACCCACTGCGCATGCGCTACTTCGCCTCCATCACCTCCGCTAGAGAGTGCGCAAGCCACGTGTTCCATGTTTACACTTTCTTTCTGATCAATGAGCGATGAAACTGGTGGAAATGCTTCGTCTGCCGCTGCTGCTAAACGAGCTGCCCAAGCAGCGGCTCAGCGCTGTCGCCGAGAGGATCCTGTCGTTCAGAATCAAATTCTTTGCCACAATATATCGCGAATTTGAAACACCTTAACAGCTGCGCTCGAAATTCGCGTTAGGGATTACCGTAATTGGCAGTGAATTCTTTGTTTACGAAAACAGCAAAGTACTGGAAGTGATTGCACGTGCCTGAAACACATCATGGTCGCCATCTTGTTTGTTGATCACCTGTTTCAAATGGCATGGCCGCATGTCTCTACTGAAATGTGACGGCAGTTTTTGCATACTTAGTGCAGTTAGTACCTGCGGCTTGGTGAGGAAGGTGCATCGAGAAAACAAAGAAATTCATGTCCAACTGACGTGGGCTTGTTATGGTGCTTGAGATGGTGGCTGCTCTGTTGGCTGCCAAACCTTTTGCCTTGATAGAGTGATAATCCGAGAATACATGTCTCCTGCTTCAAAACACGGTGTGTCTACAGGCATTGAAAGAACGCTGTTGCATCGCGTCTGGTGCCGAGTTACACGAAATGTAGGGAAAGTGATCGTATCTCCGAAAGCAATTGACTGAGAATACCGCTTCATGGCAGTGCCATCATCGCTGACCGATGCATAGGGCGCAATTTGTTCTGTTAGCAATTTGTTTCTACAGCCTTGAAGAAGGCTTGCCAAAGTAGGCTAACAGAATTTGGACAATTTTGTTTTGCAATGGAGTCTGTGCAGTCTCATTTCGCAACAATGAAATTCTCGTGAAAGAGAATATTCCACTTTCCTTGCTGATTTTGTTATTGCGGTGTTAAACTGTATTGCGAAATTTTTTTACTTTTATTAGAATTGCTGACGCGGGAACTTCAATGTGGCGTTGCCACCCGTCTTTCCTTTTTCCATCTTTCCTTGTTTACAAATAGCATCACCTCACGGTAAGAGTAGATTTTGGGGTATTGTAGAAGGCTGATTTGCTAATACAGCTGCAATAATTTTGCTCTGTAGTGTCCCTCCAACACGTACACATTCGCTGCTTTACCAATTTGGCTATCGGTCGGCTTTCCTCCTGTTAACTTTGTTGGTTATTTGTGTATGTGTGCAGAAGTGGGAGTCGTCCGTAATAGTCAAGTGCATGCTAACCTGCTCCTTTCTGCTTTGCGCAGATGAGTCCCAGCGCTGTGCAGAGCAGTGACAACTGTGCCAATGCCACGGGCACCCAGGTGGGGTCTGCTGCCGTCTCCCAGCGCAGTAAGAAGGATCTACCTGGCAACAACTTCAACCAGGAATTTGTGAGTGCAGCTCTGCATACTTGCTTTGTTTCCCAGGTTGCAGGTTTGATTTCCGCCTGTGGAGGCCATGTTTCGATTAGGGGTAAAAGGCCAAAACGCTTGTGTGCTTAGATTTAGGTGCACGTTAACCCTTTATGGACAAGTTTTAACTCGATAGCGTTTAGGGCCCCGTGTCGCAGAAAATCCGGCGTCGGCATTGGCGCCCGCGGCCGAGAAAATTATCCCCCAACCTTGTTTAGGTATGCCACACCATTCTACAGTCGAATCTCGTTAATTCAAACATGCTTAATTCGAACTTCCGGTTTATTCGAACTGGCGCTGTGGTCCCGTCAAAGTTACGTGTATTCCTATGGGCGAAAACGCCCGGTAATTTGAACGCGAAAGCATTTGCGACGGTTAATTCGAACATACGGCACACCGACAATGCCCTTAACAGCGCGCCAAATAACGCGGCGGCGCCTCCGACCGGCATTTCTCCGACACCGCCATAGAGCAAAAGCTTTGAAGAGACCCCTCAACGCCGTGCGGCGAAAAAGAAGAAGAAAGAAAAAAAAAACGTGGCGGAAATTTCACTTTCAAATGGCAAGGTCGCCGTTTAGTAGCACCGGAACACACGCGATTCATTAGCTTCAGAGAAAAAGAAAAGCACTTAATTCTGTTCAGCAGAAATGCTGTTGATAAACAATCATAATATTTTCCAGACCTTCATATACCAGAACTGAGCTGTAATCAGCGCTAGCATACTAGTTTGGTGTTCCCTTTAATAAGGGTGGACCTTACTGTATATATCTTGATTTCTAGGTACCTAAGAGTTTGATAGCTTGCTACATTCCAGTCATGCAATGCTAGGAAGGAGACTCCCGAGCATGTGCAGCACTGTGTTTTCTTGCCCAAAATTTGTGCATTAGATTTTGTGAAAAATGTTCTGATATTCGATATTTGGCTTTTATTTCTTGATTCCATTCGATATTCGATGTGAAGTCAACTATTCGGTATTCACAGCACCCCTGCTTTTTACGCAACCCAAAATTTTGTTGCAGTTGGCTTTTAATATACAGTGGAACCTCAATTATACGTCCCGCGGCAATGTGACGACCTACATTTTACGACGAATTGGTTTGGTCCCGGCAAAACCCTCATAGAAATAGTGTATTAATAACCTTGATTATACGACACAAGTTTTACACCAACCCGCCTCGTACGACACCTCTTTGGTACCGTACGAAAAAAAAAAAAAATTCTAAGCAGAGGCAGGCTGGGTCGTAAGCACAATGCAGGCAGGCGGCTGATAACGGGTGTGCAATACTGTATTTACCCGAATGTATCGCGACCGCGATTGTAACGCGAGGGGCGACTTTCCAGTTACGCGAAATTAAGAAAATAAAACCGTTAATGTAACGCGAGACGAACGAAAAAAGAAATGGTACCTTTATTCAAGGAATCGCAGTTCAGAAATGTTCTCTTCACTCATCATGGTCGTCTGAAGAGGAGATGGAGCTTTCCTTGGGCGGTCTTCTCGGGCGATCACATTCGCGAAATTTCGTGTGACTCTGCAGTGAAAGCGTTCCTGAGAAGTGTTTCTGGTGCTGTCCTAAGCTCGTAATCAGCGCCAAGAGAGGTGTTGGCAGTATACTTCGAGGGTACCGGGACGAGCCGAGTCTCGCGATAGCGAAACTATCTCCAAAAGTGATCACCCGAGAATTGTCATCTTTTGGGCTGTCGAGCTTGTTTGAGATTTAAGTACTTCTTAAAAGAGCGCACAATCATTTCATTCGGGCTCAGTACTAGGCCACTTCATGTTGCACAGAGCCTTCCTGACTGTCCTCGCATTTAAAGTGGGCTGCCGCTGGTCCCGCCATGCGCAAATAATCGACTCCTGGACGTCGAGACGCCGAGTCTTGGTGGACTTTCCCAGCCCCTCGGCCATCAAAATTGCTCGTCTCTCGAAGCGACCATCATACCGAATGCGCTGCGTCATCATAACGCTGTGAATAAAACGGAGTTGAACCGCAAAAGGCCGTAGGGTATTGCAGCATCGTAACTAGTCACAAGCACAGTGAAAACAGCGTCGATTCCAACCAAAAACAAGTTCTGACTTCGGGCGACTTGTCTACGGATTGGATCGAGAGGGAAAGTTACAGGTTGTCAACGTAACGCTAAAGATTGCGGGATTTAGATTATTTGTTTTAAAATGGTAAATTTTGCCGTTATTTGAATGTAATGCGACGGTCGAGTTCAAGCAACGAAAATCATAAAAAGAAAAAACTTGCTTTACAAATGAATAAATACGGTAATTTTTTAATAGTTTAATCTACCTTCCTTGGAAGCAATGCAGGTTCGTGCCGTGGGCTTATTCAGGCGGTCTGTACCCGTTTTTTTGGGCAAGACAGCATCACTGCCGAAATTCTTCGTTTTTCGACTATATGTCGCCCGGATTATATGACAGTTTTGCGTGGTCCCCTCAAAGTCGTATAATTAGGGTTTCACTGTATTAGTATTAATATTGTATTATAATGTATTAATGTATTAGTGTGATAGGGTGCTTGGTTCAGTGTGTGATATTGTTGAGTTGGTTTGCTTAGCATGATTTAAGTACAGTCAATGGCCGACTTTCCGGACGCCTGATTTTTCGGATATGCCCGATAATTCGGATGCATTCGTAGCACCGCCATGTACCCCATAGAGTCAATGTATAAGAACGTCTGAAAACCTTCGCCGTCCGTTTTTACGGACTTTCCCCATGACCGCAGGTCTGAAACGGCATTAATCAAAGCCATCATCGCCGCCATTTCAATTATCTTACCACCTTGAACCGGCGCTCTCGCATGCTGATCCGCTGGCTGCCATAGCCACCACCGCGGCAACACTAGGCCTAGCTACTTGACGTTTGCTACCAAGCTTCTTCCTGTTCGGTGCCGTGTTTTTCATTGAAACAATTTGCCGCTGCTAGCAATGGCGCCAAGTCCGCCTTTGTAATCCTCGCCAATAGCATAATGCTGGTTTCCAAAAGTCAGCTTCCTCTCGATACACTAGTGTCATGCGGGGAAGCATATCATGAGCGGTAAGGGGCAATTGCCACGAGACACGGTGTGTATTTCTGAATTATACACGCATGCAATCGCCGTTTCCTATCACAGTACGAACACTGATACGCCTAATAAATGTACTGGTAGAACTTTAGAGCCATTTCGGACGTGGCTTTGGCGATTTGAGGCCCTCGTGGCAGTAAAAGGCATGCATTCATTTTTTTCGGACTGCCGGATTTTCCGGACGTTTTTGTGGCCCCTAGGGAGTCCAAAAAATCGGACGTTGACTGTAGTGGCAATTTTATGAATAGTTAGAATTGACAATAAAATACAGAAATTTAAGTGATTTACCATGATGAGAAAAGGAGCGGTGTTACATATAAATGTAGCATTGAGGACGGTGAGAGGTTGCAATCATAGTGGTGCCAAACAACGAGGGCGTTGTTCTTTTGCACTAATTCAGTTTTATTAATGTCGCATTGCTTATAGGGGCACCACGCAACAGAAGCATACTCGAGCGCAGGACGTAAGATTGATTTACATGTCACTAATTCTTGTCTCAATTTTCGGAGTGAAGTCACGTGCCTTTTTTCGTGCAGCCCACGTTGCTGGGTGCAGCTGAAGCTCCTGTGCAACAGCCACCAGTCGTCAACGGCAGTGTTTGGGGTGAGTGCTCTTTCTGCTAGAGATCTTGTTGGTGTTTCTCTGTGGAATCGTGGGCGCATGGCATTTAGAGGGCCCCTCGCCAGGTTTGGGCATTCCATAATAGTCAAGCAGAACGCATAGATCATGTGCTGACGATCGTGTCTGCAAAGTAGCAAATCGCTGCACGGTGCAAGAAGAGTTGAAATTTCGAACAAAAGCCTGCCTGTGAGCCCTTCCTCTCGAGGGAGCCCCACTTTGTTCTGGCAAGTCAAGGTCTCTACGTCAAATGCACTGCCTGCAATGTCACTGATTATGGCACGTGATGTCGGTCTCTTATCCAATGCATAAGCGCAAAACTGTCACTGGAAGTGCGTTGTGAAGCAAGGAAAGGAAGAGAAAGAACGCAGGGCTTGTTACGTAAGCGTGACACGGTCACTTGGCTCCTTTAAAGGAAAAGGCAGAGAACAAAAGTCGCTTGCGGACGCTAGTCTAGGCAGAAGAGAGTTTCAGTGTTAGCAGTGAAGCTTGCCTCCTGGTAGTGTGGCATAGTGACATTTCAATTTCTCTTGTCTTCTATAATAAAGAGCCAGTTTAAAAACTTCTTGTAGTAATATCCTTTGTAGACATTGCACTATAACGTCCAGTATACCATATTTACTCGAATCTAGGCTGGCCCCGATTGTAAGCCGACCTCCAGAAGTCCAGAGCCAAAAAGAAAGAAAAAAAAGGGGGGAGGGGGGAATCACCTCGAATGTAGGCCAAACAAAAAAGTGAGGACAGCATTCACTAAATGAAAACAGAATTTATTGAATATGAACATGCTGAGGTCATTTCACGTCATCATCGCTGCTAGCCTGGTTGCCATGTTCGTTATCGCTGTCATCTTCAAACAGTGCACTATCTTTCTGTGGTCCGGTAAATGTCATTCTCGTTGTGGCGTACGCAAAAAGCGTTTCCCGTTGCCCCCACCAACGACGGACATTTTTCTCATCGATGCCGAAGTCCCGCCTGACTTGAACCTTGACACTGCCTCTATGGCTAGCACAATTTTTCGTTTGAAAGCGGCACTATAGTGGCATCACCTGTTTGGTGCCATTACGATAATGCCACGCTGTACGCCGATACCATTATACCGATACGACACAGGCCAAAAGGGCGATATCGCTCGTGTACTTCATTTGGCTACTGGTGCAGCTAGTAGCGGCTGCGATACTGACTTTTCTAGATGGCGCTAGCTATGCACCGTGTTTATAAAATTCAATTAAAAACTGGCGTGTTTGTTAAAGTCCTCAAATATAAGCCAGCCCTAGAGTTTGGTATATGATTATTTGAAAAGAACTCGGCCTAGATTTTAATAAATGCGGTAACACAGTCGATCCTGGATATGTCAAACCCGGACATATAGAATTATTGTCTATATCGAACAGTTGTAAGATCCCCTTAGAAATCCCATGCAAAAGTATAGCACTACTGCGCATGTAAAAAACTCCCGTTCACAACTACATTCGCTGCGCCACTCTGCATTTTTCCAAGTGCACTTTTAACGGGAAACGATCACTTTTTGCATGAACGGAAATATTCATGCCGATGTAACGGTACTGTTTTGGCAGAAACTGACAAACAAGGCATTGAGACTGAAGGGCAGTACAGTAAAACCTTGTTAATTTGACCCTCGTTAGTTTGAAAAATCAGATAATTCAGACATGTCCTCTGGTCCCAGCAGGCGTATGTATTATTTAAGGGGGGACATGGATACTTGGGATGAAAAAAAAATCCTGAAAAGAAATTGACTTTTTGAAAATAATATTTTCGAAATCTAGTCATTTTTACACAACTAGGCCGAATTCTTAACCATTGGATCGGTATTTTAGCTGTAGCATTGCTTCATTTTATTGATATTAGCAAAAACTTGAGCTGAAATTTATACTAAAATAGCACTTCTCCTGTGAAATGCAGTTGCCGTTTCATGCATCATAGCGCAGAAATCTTCATCTCATTTCAAAGAGAGGCCATTTATCTTCATCCTGCCAATGCAGGCTCTGCGTGGCTATTGGCTTTCTTCAATTACTGCACCAGAAGAGGTCCCAGCACCCTGCTTATGAATTGTTGATCGCACATAACTTGAGGGCCCCATACGATTGGCGGAATTCCTTTCTCGTCTGCTCAGCTCCCCTCAGTCCTCAGTCGGCTGTGCGCCGTCCGCCCTATTGTCCCCGCATAAATGATGCAGTGCTGCGCGATGGCTCGTTTGGGAAGGAAATTCCACATGACGAACAATGTTTAGTGCAAAAAAGGTGCCACACACTGAATGAGAGCTGCAAGATGTGCTCCGCAACCCAACAAAATGTCGAAGTCATAGCGTCCGCCAACGCTATTGTCGGTACGATTGCCGATAACTCCGGTGTAGGCCTAGGCCTAATGAGCCCTTTGCCCTCTTCGCTTGCCGGAGGCACCGAAGGTAGTGTGCGCCACGAGACAAAGTTTTTGCAGCCTGCAGAATTGGAAGAGGGCAAAAGGAAAAGGCAAGAAAAGCTGCACCGCCTGTCATCAACTCCCGTGACGGAGAGGAAGCGAGATTTATTAGCAGATGGCACTGATGCCGCGTCACCCCCCCCATTGACGGGACTGTGTTTACCATTGTCAGTTTAGATGTGGTGAACACTCTGCTTGTGCTGGCCAAGTGCAAAACATGCAGTGGGCACTTAAAAATAGGCAGACAGGAGTGACAATACGGACTCACTGTCAAGTTGGTTCTCACAGGCGTGAACTGTGGTGTGGGGCTGTCGAAGTGGAGCTCGCCGCACGTCTGCGGTGCACAAAAAGTGAACCCGTTTGCTGTAAAGGTTCTCATTGCTCACACCATGCCCATGCATGCAGCTGGAAATAGCCAAACAGCCCTCAATGATGTGTTCTCACTGATGAACATTACCTGTCGGTGACTCCACACAAAGACATGGCAAACCTACGTCAAGGCAATGCTGGCGCCTGCAGCTGATCGCGCGGACTCAACTCTGAATTGTGCCTGAGCAACCCTGGGAGCATCGCAGTGTCGTACGAAGGATCGTGGATGACCCTTGGACGCACATTGGCGTCAGCACCGTGATTGAACTGTTTGCGGAATTTGTTATAGACAGTGGTCTCTTGAGCAATTTCTGTGCTGCATGCGAGTGGGGCCCCAAGGAAGATAATCCTTCCTTCAAAGATACGAAGGACAATCACCAGTCAGTGCCAGAAAAACGCTGATAAAAAGTCTGTAGAACTTGACTTGGTGTTGACTTGTTCTGGACGCAAGTTCGCCAATAAACTTCTTGCCTCACACCTTTGGCAGGGCCTTATTCGTCACAGTCAAGACAATCTCACAATAATAAAGGCTGGCTGTATTTTTCAAGGCAGAATTTTTTCAAGCACTCCTACTCATTACCTTATGTGCGACAGTTTTGTGCCCTCCTTTGCCTCGCCAGCAAGTCTTCCACTGTTGTGTGTTTCAGAGAACCCACGCAACTCCAAGGTGCATGGGACGGTGCTGAAGAAGGTGCACCTGGCACAGCGGCCCTCGACTCGGACGGAGGCTGCCAGTCTGCTTGAAGTGCGCTCCAAAAGCCCCAACTCCACCTCAGGTAAGCACTAGCTTTGTTGTGGCAGGTGGTTAGTGACACACTTGTTGCCAGAACACCGATGCATTTCTTCACTTTGTACCTGCTAGCATCTTTCCAGGGTTCGTAGCAGTTCTTGAATACCCTTGAATTTCGTGGTGGGCTTAAGAGTAGTGAACATTTTTGTGTCGTTTTCATTTCTAAATATAGTCCACACCTATTGCAACGAATACAACATACTTTCTGATATACCAGACTATTTTCACTTAGTTTGGTCTGCCTATATTATCAATGCAACCAATTCTGCATTTCTGCTTTAACAGACTATCGGCTGCAAAAGACAAATTGCCTGGCAAATTTTGTCTAGATGGTTATTTTGTTAATTCTTGTTTCTTGTAAATTCGAACATGCTTAATTCGAACTTCCGTTTTATTTGAACTGATGCTGTAGTCCCGTCAAAATTATGTGTATTCCAATGGGTGAACATTCGAATGCTCGAATAAAATTAAAATAAAATCAGGGGAATTCGAATGCGCAAGCATTTGTAACGGTTAATTCTAACATGCCGCGCTTCAACAATGCTCTCAGCAGTGCGCAAAATCACGTGGCGGTGGCTCCTACCAGCATTGCTCTGACCCCGCCACAGAGCAAAAGCTTAGGAGGGACCCCTAAGCGTCGCGTTCAAAGAAAAAAAGAAACTGGGGCAGAAATGTCACCCCCTCTCAAATGGCAAGATTGCCGTTGCTGCAGCGTGCTGAAACACGCGTGTACGTGCCTATGTCTCAGCCACGCGGAGAAAATGGCCGTGAATCCTTCTTTCTGCTTCTTCTATTTTCTGGTCACGTGTTTACCTTGAATGCTGCGGCTGCGGCGCAGAGGGAAGCAGCAGGGGAGGCCAAGTCTGGCCAATGAAACTGCCCACGCCGGCCAACGCTTGCTTCCCGATAGGGGCAGAAAACGAAACTTCAGGGAGCGGGCTAAGCCGGCGGGCGCATGCAGAGACAGTCGAAGGTGAGGGAGTTACGAGGGAGTTGAGAGGGAGGGGGAGGGGAGCCACCGGAGCCACTGACACCGATGCGGCAGAGTTGCAGTGGGGCCATATCCGCTTCCCTCCCACCCCTCCTCGTAACTCCGCTCCGCTCGGCCTCCCTTTGAAGCAAAGCCGTAGCATACGGCACTTCAAACACAATTTCTAACGATCGCAAAATGCATCGTTTCGAGAACGCTTTACTTGTCATCACATCAATTCATACAAACAAGAAGATATGCTGCTATTCACTGCGTTTAAACTGCCAGGCACGTGATGCGGTATAGCCATCTCGCATGCAATGCAGTGGCAGCCATATGTAGGCTCCGAGTTTAACTTTCCCCATGCTGCAGCTCTCGTTCGTGCAACACATTTGACAGTGGTCATCACTTGTCACGAAAAATAAAAATTAAGATGTACAGCCAGTCACTGTTTTGTGTAAAGAACAATGTGTAGCATATGTTCGTCATTGGTGGTGATAACGTGCTAGGGCAGGGCAACTGGCTTGGCAGCGCTAGCCGGCTGGCTTCCTGCCGTTGTGCCGGACGTTAATCTTGCCGCTTTGTAGGTGTATATGTGCTCTAGTGCGAGGCAAATGCCATTTGTGAGCAATGAGCGTGCGCACAATGGTGAACAGGAAGACGCCGTGCCGCGTGGTTGTACAATTACTGTGTAAACCCAGTTTATCTATGGTTATTTATTTTAATTTTGATGTTTTATAATTTTTTGCGATCGTTTAAGGGTTAGACCTTGGTATAACAAAGATGTACTTGCAGCGGAAAACTATGTTAAGTCGTGAATTTCGTTAATTTGAGGTTTTGAAGTTTCAGCAGTAAAAATAATTTCACAAGTTCCCAGATTATTCATGGTGCAGGGGTGCAACAGCTGCGCCAATTGCGCCATTTTGATACAATTTCGTATTTTTGTGCTGAGCTGCGCAAAAACCGTGATATGTGTTGAAATTGCGCCACGCTGCACCAAAACACCGGACCAACCACTAAATTTCTCTGTTACGCCAGTTTTAGCGGGAAACAAAGGCTGCATTGGCAATCTGCAGCTTGGACATCGCCATCAAATCCAGTCCGATTGAGTAGCGCAGACGAGGTCTAAACTACGCTAGCCACCGTATCTAAACACATGCCCAAACGAGACGTTGTCGTGTTTGGTGGTGGGTGCCGAAGAATATTTTTGCTGCTGGTTGCAGTGCGGCGTGTTGTATATGCAGTAAAATCTCACGGAGACAAGGAGTGCGCGTTGCTTGCAGTAACGAAAGCAGTTCGCCATTGCTGCGTTGACTCAACAAGATCATCCGTGCACGCGGTTACGAACGGAGCGGTTACGAATGCTCCACGGGAAAATCGCTTGTACGGTACAGAAAGCGACCCGGCACTGACGGCGTGAGCTTGGTAGGCGACGCAATGCATAAAACTAGCAAGGGTTTGGTTCCATGCGGCAACAAGCACATCGTTAATGAAACGGTGCCGATTTTTGCAGTACACCGCCGAAATGCCAATAGATTGTCACAGTTGCTGCATGTTTCGACTACCGCCAGAATGTCGTGACACATCGCCAGAAAAAAAAAAAAAAGAGAAAGGAAACCACTCGCGAAGAAATGCATGTGTACTTTCCATATTTTTGCCGGAAAAAGTTGCGTGCAGTGCACTGCTGGGCCGGAATTGCGGACGTTGTTCGCAGCCCGTTCAAGTTCGCTGGGCGCCGCCTAGGTCCACCGTGCACGGCGAAACTGAACGCGCGCTCCGAACAACCATCTCCGATCACGCCCCTGCCATCACCTGCGCTGCTAATGTGAATTACTGTATATACTACTCGCGTAATGAACATACTTTTTTTCCCAGAAATCTAATGCAAAGTTGGCGGGTGCGTTTATTATGCGGGGTAAATTTTATGGCGTTTTATGAGTAAGTGTTCTTTGTGGAACTGCTCCAAATTTGGGATTTAGTGCTCCAAAACGGAGTTTTTTTTTCTATAACCTGCTCCAAATTTTGATTCTCCTGCTCCAAAAGCAAGATTTTCTTGCTCCAAAAATTGCTCCAGATCCTATTTTTGCTGTTGCACCACTGATGGTGGATAGTGTTTTGTCAGTAATCACTTATAGACAAATTGCAAGGAGGTCGGGCCATAATAGCATGGTTATGAGCGCAAGTGCACGCGGTGCAGAACGCGACGAGAGCAATGCATCGCATGGCTCACGGCACCGTAAATTTCGGACACCATGGCTGACCGCGCTTATTGCCTGCAGCCATCATCAGATGGCACCCTGAAACTTAAAAAATTAGCATAACTTGCATTGTAGGGGCAATGCTAAAGAGACAGCGGAGCTGATGGGCACCTAGCTATTCCTGGCTTTTGGGCTAGGCTAACCACTGCCAAGTCATCCCCTGCATTTTGTGGAATTTATCGCAAAGCGCGTCCTCTTCTTCGGGAGTACAAACTATCTTTGGGCGTCCCATGGCGTCTACTGATCGAGCACCACCGCGCACACGCTTACATAGCTATTGCCTCAAGGTCAGCGCATGCGCAGATCCAATCGTTATCACGGCGCATGCGCAGATCTCGGCGTCGCGGTAGAAACCGGTTGCGTGCAGTGTCTCCGAGCTGCTGCCGAGCTGCTGCCAACGCCGCCCGCGTTTCCCTGGCACGAACGCAGGAAATGGGGAAATGCAGGTGGCGTTGGCAGCAGCTCTGCGTGTTGCCTCTTTGGTGCTGCTACAATTTGTTTCTCTATCTCACTCTTATTTTCTCTTTTCCTCTCCCGAGCATTGCGCGCCGCACGCATGCTCTCCTTTCCTCTCCTTAACGTCCCATGTCAAGGCAACATGTGCACGGCATGGAGAGGAGGCAAGGCACATGCCGCTCCGCAAGGTGGTTGCTAGGCAACGCAGTGGCGTCATAGCTTGGCGAGGTTTTGCGGCAGCAGGCGGCACTTTTTACGATTAGCTAGAACAGCTTTGCTGCTAAAACAAAAGTGCATAATGATACAGATATTCGTGCTGAGGAAAAAAACGAAGAAATGTCGCAGTTTTGCCTGAAAGGTGGAAGATGGTGATAGCAAGGAGACAAGTTCACAAAGTAAGATTCTTACTTTTATCGGTGTCACGCACGCTCAGGCAAAGATCACTCAATCAGCAAGAACACCTGCTGTCGCGGTGCGAGCGAACGCTTCACACCGTGCCTCGGTAGCTTGAGATTACGCGACCGCCAACACTAGATGCACGGGATCAAAATGCGCATGACGGCGCCAAACATCTCGGCTCGGCCTTTTCACTCTCCGAAGGTTACCTCCAAGATAAATTGCCTGGCCTGCATATGAACAGCCATGCGCAGCTACAGCAAGGGTAGAGGAGAGGAGACGTGTGCATTAGTGGGAGAGGCCAGATAGCATATGTCCCCGGCCCCCCTCCCCTCTCTAGCGCATGCTTTATCGCGCTACCCCATGCTCGCCCCTTCCCCAATCCCCTTGCACTGAAGGAATCGTCAGCTCTTCTGTATTTCCGAGTGCTCCGAGCTGTCACGCACCCTGCGGCCTCTTTAAGTTGTTACGCGACAAATGGCACAGCCCTGTTTCCTGCATACTGCATCCCTATGTGCACTTCAACGGCGTTTTTGTCGCTCAAACTTTTCATATGGAAGGACGCTTGCAAATAACTTATTCCTTGGCCCACATTTTTATAGCTTTTTCGTAGATTTACCAGCCATACAGGCTCCAAGTACATGCTTGAAATGGCCAAAAACTTCGTTAAATCGAAATCGTATCGCAAAATTACTTTGTTAAATCTCGAGAAAAAAAAAAAAAGCCGGTTTTCAATGAAACTTAGTTCCGGAAATAAAAATAGTTTGTGACATCACGAGTTTCGTTAAATTGACGTTCATTATATCGAGGTTTGACTGTAATTGCGGATGTAAACCTGTTTACCATTGATTGAGCGGAATGACATGTGGAGGCCATAGTGTTACAGTTGTGCTCATGACCAAAACAGTACATTGTGTACTGGAAGCACAAAGATGCACAAAGAATGTGATTGGATGCAACTTTTTGTCCAGTTCGCATGTTGCAATTCATATGTGAAGTAGTGGTATTCTTTAGACTGTGTCGCAGATAAAAAGCAACTGCACTGTGGTCGCACTGCTTGCGTAACTTCTACACCATTGCTCGCTCTATCTGAAACTGAGTATAAGTAGGCCATACCCGTCCGTGGTCAGGTGACCGTGTCTATAGCCTCGAGCTCTTGCCGCATTTAAGAGCTCGGGACCCTTCTCAGCCAACTTATCGAGGTCCAGCAAACACCTACTCAGCCATCCTTCTTGTTGCAACGCCGCTTGGCTTGGATTATGTGCGTTGAACCCTGCCAAGTCAGCAGCATTTCCCTCACAACGTGCTTAGCGCTGCCCTCCAAAGCAAGAAAGCTCCCAGTTGGGTGTCGTTGTGCTGGATTCTGTATATGAAATTCTGTCAGCCCTATTGCATTTGTAGGTGTTCAGGCTATAAGGAAGGTTACACCCTTTGGGGTACAGTCTTGTTGCCAAACAATAATTGTCATCGGTCTTGCTTGTGTTGCCTTTTTTTTTTTTTTTGAAAGCTATGCCTTTGCAACTCTCCGGTCAAGAATGCTATGTCAAGCTGAAAATCTGCATGCCATTCGTGGCCTGGAAGTACCGGGTGCATAGCGTTAAAGCAAAGCCACGCAAGGTAGATGGCGATTAATGTTTGGGGCAAGATAAGCCTCAAAGGGTCTAAACTTATCTTGGAATGTTGTCATTGCAGAACTTAGCATAGATTTCTTGTCATGCAGGTGCATCACCTTCTGTCGTGTCAGCGGCCGGCGCCCTCAGCCCCAAGCTGGGTCGCCCCGCCAGCCTGACTGCCCCTTTGCCAGCCATCAAGAGTGTGTCGGCCTCGCAGAACTCCCTTTACAAGGCTCTGCTGCCGTCAAATAAGGTGAGTCGTAGGCATCACCTTGTGGAATATTCTTTTTGTATTTATTTATTTATTTATAAATAGTGCGATCTTATGCAAGATCTTAGCAGCATGGTACGCCTGTAACCACACAGAAGAGGAACAAAAAAAGGGGTTACTATAATAAATAAATAAATATATATATATAGAACAAGATATTGTAAGCAACATGATAGTGCCTATCGTGATAGTCCCATTCCTATTATTCATAGTAGAAACAATGCATAATGCAAAAAAAGTGAAAGTAGAGTGAAAAAAGAAATTAGACACGCATTCTTGGCCAAAACAAAAAGTCCCAGTTTTGTCTGAAATTATCGGACAGCTACACAAAGGTAACATTCGCCCACTAGCTAAATTGAAAACTGTGGTGTCATGCATGCACAAGCAAACATAAACAGATCTCATTCGGTGACCGCAGGCAGTCGCTGTAAGAAGGCTGCCGCGATGAAGAGCGGCAGCAGGTGGCGAGCGAACGCTTGGCGCTGCCTCTACCTTCAACGCGTTTTTCTAATTTGACAATACCCGACCTCCAACACACAGCACGCGAGAACATAGCGCACACGAAGCCATAAGCCATCTCGGCTCGTGTAGGCTTTGTACCTACTGCAGATAGGGTGCTCGTGGCGGAACTCGGCCGCAACGCGCAGCCAACTGCCGCACTCAGCAATGGTGGGGCTAGCGAGTTAACCTGCCTTCCTCTGTGTAAATGTGAACATAAAAGGAGAAAAAAATGTGTATATATATATCTTTAGGGTATCTAGGGTATCTTTAGGGTATCTACGACGAAACCTCCGTCATTGCCCCTCAAACGTTCGCAAATTATCCTATTTAACTTTCGTCCGCCCACAACTTGAATATGCCTCATCTGTTTGGTCCCCTTCCGCTCATTATCAAATTAACATGCTTGAAGCAGTTCAGAACAGAGCCGCCCGTTACATTTCAAGGAACTATGACAATCATTCAAGTGTGACTCAACTTAAACTTGATCATTCCCTTCAACCATTGGCCATCCGCCGTCAGATATCTCTCCTATGCCTGTTTCACAAGTACGTCTACAGCAATAAAATAGCCTCGTTACACCTTGAACGCCCCCTTTTCACGTCACGCAGGCTACATAATCACCTCAGCTTCACGCGCATCTTTGGCAATACGAACGCTTTTAACACATCCGCACTTCCACAAGCCATCCGCATGTGGAATGATCTTCCCGATCATATCGCCTCTGATAATAACCTTAACACATTTCGCCAGAAGCTTGAGGTACATATTTTCTGTTAAATAGTGCTGTAACATGGTCTCGTCGTTTAAGTTCTTTTGTTTATTTTGCGATGTGTTGCGTTTTTGTTAGTTTTTTTTTCTTCACTTGCACTCAAATGCTCTTTTAGTGCTTATTTCGGAAATGTATTCTGTTGTGCAGCATATATATTTTTTTCTTCACTTGCGTTGGAAACTTCTTTTACATTTTGCAATTTACTCTGTTGCGTTGCGTTTTGATGTTCACTTGCATTGTAACCCTGTTCTATACTAGTTTGCATGTGCTTTCATTGTATTAAGTAAACCCCCCCTTACTCAATGCCCTTTGGGCCTGTAAGATATTTTTAAATAAATAAATAAATAAATAATATATATATATATATATATATATATATATATACACAGGGTGTTTTAGCGAACACTTTCAAAAATTCTTAAAGGTTGCCTGTGGCAGATACACAATTCTAGTTCATGAGCTGGTCTACTCGAAGAGGCGGACATTACTTGCACAAGCAATTAAAATGCATAATCGAATAATTAACAGAAATTCAATAATTAAGTTTTTTACTAATTACCTGATGGCCCGGGCATATTGCAATTTACAAATTGTAGCCGTGGAGTTCGCAAGGCCACTTGGAACGAATTCTCGGGATGACACCAGTTTCGAGATATTAATTCCCGAACTTTGCGGAGAAATGCATTGGCGTTCCAGTTAATGTTGTGCTTCAATGCATGAAGCAACATTTTGTTAAGAACCTAACTGGGACGCCAATGCATTTCTCCGCAAAGTTCGGGAATTAATATCTCGAAACTGGTGCCATCTTGTGAATTAATTCTAAGTGGATCCGCCTTGCGAACTCCACAGCTACAATTTGTAAATTACAATATGGCCCATCAGGTAATTAGTTAAAAATATAATTAGTGAATTTTTGTTAATTAGCCAATTATGCATTTCAATCTTTTGTGCACGTTATGTCCGCATCTTCGAGTAGACCAGCTCATTAACTAGAATTGGGCTATCTGCCATAGGCAACCTTAAATAAATTGTGAAAGTGTTTGCTGAAACACCCTGTATACAGTGGAATCTCGATGATACGATCACGGCTAACACGAATTTCCGGATGATACGAATTTTTCTGTGGTCCCGGCTGAGCCCCATTACTTTGCAACGTGCTAGAGAACGGTTGTTATGAATCGATTTTCGACCCGCGTCAGTTGATACGAATAAACGCCGCCCCACCGACGGCCGCGAAAAAGAACAGCGCGCAGTCACGCGCTTTCTCCCTTTCTCTTTTGGTGTGGAGGCACGGATGTGGCGCCGGACATCGCGGAGGCCGCGACTGGGCGTGAAGAGTTTGACGCTGACGCGGTGGCGCTTTTCTTGCATTTGCGCGCGGCCGCCGCAGCGAGCGAAGGTTCGTGCAGTCTATCGCTTCAACGGAAACTGAGCGGAGTAAGCACAGCGCATACAAAGGTCAGAGCCGTGTGGAGATCGCTTTCAAGATACGGTGCGCGCGACAACCCCGACAGCTGGCACAGGTGCAAAGTACAAAAACGCATTTGTTGGCAGAGTAGACGACGCCCCCTCCCTCCTTCCCTCCCTCCTGCATTGCCTTCCCGCATTGCTCCTTTCGGTGGGATATTGCGTCACCAGTTACCCTTGCGCTCAGTTGCAAGATACGCATTTGGTGCCCCGCAGCACAGCGTTGCCCCCCCCCTCCCCCTCCCTCCCATAATCCCCCCCCCCCCCCCCCCCGGCCTTTCGCGCGACGGAAGCAGGGCCGGGCTCGACTGGCGCGCCCGGCCGTGACGGAAGTCGCGTTTGCTCTCCCCTGTGCGTTCGCTCTCCGTGCGTAAAGGGAAAGGCGCGCTTTCACTCGCACATACGGCGCGTGGTGAAGATTTTATCGCCCTTGGACTCATGCTCCACGTCTCATGCTCCTCCTCCGCATCGCCTTCGTTGATCTCCTCTCCCGTCGGTGGGCGCGCCTCGTTGAGAAGCGTGCTCGCTACCGCCCTTGTTGGCGAGATTTTCCAGCGGAAGCCGCATTATAACCAGTATTTCGTCTCACGCGGCTGCACTGTAAGCGGCATGCGTATACATGGAGTTCCATGGGAGGGTAAACAGGAGTCGGGAAAGGCCGCGTTGTAGCCAGTTCTGCGCTATAAACAGTTACGTTATAAGTGATCTATACTGTAAATGCTTTTTACGTGTGACGTTATAAGTGATCTATACTGTAAATGCTTTTTACGTGCGCATGCCTGAGTGAGTTTACCTCCGACTCTTTAATTTAGCTAGTTTTAATTGTGTTTCGATGATACGAGTTTCGGCTAATACGAATATTTTCATGACCCCGTGAGATTCATATCATTGAGATTTCACTGTATATATATATATATATATATATCTGTATATATTGTCACGTACCCGATAACCAGGCGCATTGCAAGGCTGGAAATTTAAGAACATGCTTTAAGCATGCTTTAAGAACATGTGCGCTATTCCCTTTTTACCCCGCTCTTCCTCCTTGATGTGTCCGTGGGATATTATGGATTTTTATGTTTACAGGTTGGAAAGTGCATTCTGTTGGAAAGGCAGCTGCTCCAAGCATTGGGGGTGTGTGGATGTAAGAGCGATGGTAACGGTAGGAGACAGGAACAGAGCAGTGTGGATCAGTGAACAAACGGGTATAGCCGATCTTCTAGTTGACATTAAGAGAAAAAAAAATGGGAGCTGGGCAGGCCATGTAACACGTAGGGTAGATAACCGGTGGACTATTAGAGTTGCAGAAGGGATACCAAGAGAAGGGAAGCACAGTCGAGGACGGCAGAAAACGAAGTGAGGTGATGAAGTTAGGAAATTTGCAGGCGCAAGCTGGAATCAGCTAGCACAAGACGGGTAATTGGAGATCGTAGGGAGGGGCCTTCGTCCTGCAGTGGACATAAATATAGGCTGATAATGATGATGATGGATGTGCAGAAGGGCCAGCTGGTGCACGCCATGGAGATCCTGGTGAAGCACCCCAAGACCAAGGGCAACAAGGGGGACTTCCTCAAAGCACTGCGCTCCGCTGACGGCAAGGACGATGAGACAGCGACGGCCAAGGATGCAGGTGGTGACACCATGGACCTGCATGACCGTACCAATGGTCACGCCGAGGTAACTGCTCCCCCCCATCTTACAGCTATTTATGTGTACTGTAAAACTTTGTTAATTCAGAATTTACGGGACCGGAATAAATGCCCGAATTAACCGAATATTGAATTAGGGTACCAAGATAACAATAAGCAAGTGTTTACTAGGTCAACGCGCTTTTATTTAGTGAAGGAATGATCAAATCCTGTTGCTATTTTTTTACAAAAGCAGTGCGGAAGCAGCAATTCTGATCATCTCGAGACTCATTAGCTCTCGCACCGGCGATCGAGGCCTCGCGACTTCCTTCGCAGCGCACGCCTTCATTTGCACTACTGCCCCCACATCCCCATTATTTTTTCGCCAGTGGGCTGATCGCCAACAGATCGTCCGTTCATCACGATGTAGCCGGTGCTCTTCATCCTTGGCAGCTTTGCACCGAGTCAAACCGAAACAACTGTTTGCTGCAACCGCTGCGGAGGAAACCATGGCCGCCGTCGACGTGATTATGATTACCCAATGCATTAGGAACCCCGCTGTTACGTAGCAAGTGTGGTAACGTTCCCGCTTGTTAAGTCGCGAATCGACACTCTAAGCGGCCAGTGCCGACGACCATTTTGACTTTTCACGTAGCATTGACTTGACTGTAGGGTTAGCCGCACAATGGGCGACGACCATTGCGTTTCCGGCTCCCGCCAGCAAAATTATGGCCTTTGAGATCAGTATTTACGATTTATAGTTGGCGTCTGTGACGAGTTTTTAGTTTTTAAATTTGTTTCGGCGCACGCATGTAGTAAAAGCAGGGCCTTCAAGATCCGTTTCCGTTGCCCAGAGAGCCGTCGCGTTGGCGTGGACTCATCATCATCGTTATCGTTGTCGCGTCCAAGTGGTCCGTTCATGCTTCCTGCAGTTATCTCGCGCTGTCTTTGTGTTGCGAGTCGTCGCACGAAGGTGCAAGCTTCGTTCTTCCGCTTCGACATTATAAGCTCCAAGTTGTCTGCCTGCCGCTGCGCCAAACGCTCCTGCTTGTCAATGTGGCTGACTCTGTGTCACGGCTCCCTTGCTCCATCGCTCGTCATCTCCTTCGGTTAAGGCCGCACGGACGTGCAGAAACAAGTTTTTGGCTCCAGTCTGAGCCGTCTTGGTTTGACTGCCGTGGAAGCATAGTCTACCACCAGGATGGAATCAAGCAAATGAAAAGAATTTTCGCTGCAAGAGAAGTTGAATATCCTCCGCGCTGTGGAAGAAAATCCAATGCGGAAGAGGGTGTGTATAGCGAAGGAACTAGGACTAACGCCTTCAACTCTCAACACCATTGTCGCAAGAAGGAACGAAATTGAAGAAAACGCCAGAAACTTCGCCGGCGGATGTAAGCAAGCCCGGGGTTCGGAGCACACACAGTTTGATGAGGCCGTATTCAAGTGGTTTAAACAAGCGAGAGCTGCAGGAGTCAACTTCGGCGGCACCATCTTGCGAGAAAAAGCAGTTGAGATTGCTGACAAGCTGGGCATCGAGAGTTTTTGTGCGTCAAACGGATGGATCGACCGCTTTAAAAAGAGGCATGGGATATGCTACCGGACGGTCAACGGAGAGGCTGCAAGCGTCGACATGGCAACCGTCGACACCTGGAAAGACACCGTGACGTCCGTTATCAGCGGCTACGCACCCAGGGATATCTTAAATGCCGATGAAGCAGGTTTTTTCTTCAAGGTGCAGCCATCCAAGACACTGAGCCTAAAAGGTGAGGCTTGCCACGGAGGAAAATACAGCAAGGAGCGCTTAACAGTGCTGCTGTGCTGCAACTCGGATGGCCCCGAATTGATGAAACCCTGGGTTATCGGCAAATTTCGGAACCCACGCTGCTTTAAGAATATCCGCCACCTGCCTTGCCACTACAGGAACAATAGCAAGGCCTGGATGACATGCTCGCTTTTTGAAGAGTTTTTGGTTTATATGCACTCGAAGATGGGCTGCCAGGACAGAAAGTAATTCTTTTTCTGGACAACTGCTCCGCGCATCCGAAAGACACCAAGTCGCTAGGAAATATCAAGGTGGTTTTTCTCCCCGCCAACACCACAAGCCACCTTCAGTCCTTGGACGCTGGCATGATCAAAAACATAAAGCACTTCTACCGGAAATGCATTGTAAAGCGATCTCTGGCCAATGTGGAGTGTGGCAAGCAGCCGACAGGCATTACAATCATAGGTGCCATGCACTATTTAGCTTCGGCATGCAGCGCTGTCACTGCAAGTACGGTTCAACATTGCTTTGCGAATTGCTTCAGCGCGCGTGCAGACGGCACCGAAAAAGCCGTTGGAGGTGAAGCCTTCGCCGATTTCGACGAACTCTGCACAGCGATGCAAACTGTTGGTGACGGAATCGCGTACAGTGATTACATTTCTATTGATGACGCCGTTGTCACCTCCGAGGTTTTATCTGTCGACGAAATTGTGGCCGAGCGTGCCGATGTGTGCAGCAGTGAAGACGAAGTTGAGGAGGAGGGAGAAAGGGAGCAGCTGCGGGATCCAACCTCCTCGTCGGCCGTAACGGCACTAGATTTGCTCAGAAAGTACGTGAGCTCAAGCGACGATGTTGAGTGCCACACGGCACTGCAGCTTCTCGAAAAACGCCTCGTGCTGTTGGGGCGTGAGAAAATGCGCCAGGCAACGCTTCACGATTTTTTCAAGCGCTAGCACTGAAATAAAATTGTGTGCCGATCACCACTGCTCTCATTTTTCAATTTTTCCCGTTTCTCGGCTCTTACGTTTTTTTTTATGGTCCCGTGAAAAACGTATCAGCGGGGTTCTACTGTATTGAAATGAGCTCTCGCTTTCTCTAAACTCGCCTGAAACGTTAGTTATGCGCGCTTAGTGCATACAATTTCTGAGATCGTTCTCTGATTCCGGTGCCCATAGGCCTAACAAGACACGTCCGCATAGCTTCAGGATTATGTTTGCTAGAGCACGTTCATGGGCTAGAGGAGTAGGCGTGCGAACCGACCTGTCTGGAGCATAGTTCGTCACTTCTCCGCATCATGACGCAAAAATGGTGCTGCGCTCAGTACAACGGTGCTCAGCGGCACATGTCATCTGGTACTAGTGACAGACAGGGCAATAAATAAAGCACACAGAGTGAAAAGCTGTCATCTGTAGCTGTCAGCTTGTGCAACAAGGAGATGCAGGTTTCTATTATTACATGCTTGCAAGTTCCTGAAATATTCTACGTTGGAAAGGTGAGCGGTATGGTTAGCCAAAGCTCATCTCCGATGGCAAATAAACAAAGTCCGCACTTAATAGTGGCAGTATTTCTGCTTCAGAGAAGATCAACAAGCACACTTGTTTCTTTGCTCTGAACTATAAATGAAGGGGGCCTATAGCAGCATTGTTCTCAGCGCCGACAAGAGCAGCAGCGCACACCTCTGGAGGGCAGAGGAGGCCTTTAGGAGCAGTTCCTCAAGTGCGATTTCACCCATGATGTCGACTAAGAAAAGTTTACCCAAGTCGTAATAATATGCTGCTTCCACTCTTTCTCTATAATATGATGCCCGAGAAAATAAGAGCGTTATTATGACCTGAAACCCTCGGTGAGATCAGAGCAAGATCTGCGAATGAACCCTGCGCAAATTATGACATCAGGATTTCTGTGCCGGTGCTTGTGGAGATTGTCATCGTGTAACGATGTCTACCAAGGCGAAAATGTGAGCTAAGTGGATGCGCGCTGGTGTGCGTCTTGTAGATTCAAACCGCCATTCCTCGTGTGGTGCAAAAAACGGGCGGGAGCTTTTGCGCGCCGGCATGCGTACGTGTAGTTTGGCCTTAAGGATTCTAGCTATTGCAGTCAACGACTGATTTTCTGGATGCCCGATCTTTCGGACGCCTTTGCGGCACCACCACGTCAATGCATAAGAACGTCTGAAATTTTGAATGCAAAAAAACCTTCGGCGTCCGATTTTCTGGACTTTTTGCCATGACCGCAGGTCTGAAACGGCATTAATAAAAGCCACCACTGCCGCCATTTTGATTATCTCGCTGCCTCGAACTGGCGCTCTCGCACGCAGACCTACTGGCAGCCGTAGCCACCACCACGGCAAAGCTAGGCCTACCTGCTTCCACTTACGCTGCCAAGTTTCTTGCTGTTCGGTGCCGTGATTATCAATGAAAGAATTCGCCGCTGTCAGCAATGGCGCTGACTCCGCCTTTGTAATCCTCACCAGTTGCTTCGAAGCTTAGAAAAGACAACGCGTTGCATGGTTCCTGAAAGTCAGCTTCGCCTCAATACAATTGTGTTACGCAGGGAAGCATATGGTAAGTACCGTAAAAACCGGACTATAGGTCGAACCGGAATATAGGTCGACCCCCCCAACTAACGAAATCTAAAAATGAAAAAAATCTTTTTCAATGGCAAAAGTAGCGAAACAACCTAAAAATGGACTGTATGCTCTACCCTTACCTTTAAACAAATGTGACTCAGCCGGTTGCACAATGGTGACAGAATGAAGTTGCGTTGCTGGATTTTTGAAAAAAAAAAGTTCGACCTATATTCCGGTTTTTACAGTACTGCGGTGAAGCATGCCAAGAGTGGGAAGGGGCAATTGTTACGGGGCATGGTGTGTATTCCTTAATTTTACATGCGTGCGCCTGCCGCTTCTTATCACAGTACGAGCACCGACACACCTAATGAGTGTACTGGCAGGCCTTTAGAGTTATTTTGGACGTGCCCGTGGCGATTTGAGCCCTTGGAGGCAGTAAAAGGCATGCATTCACTTTTTTGGACATTTTCACGGCCCTTAGGGAGTCCGATAAATCGGACGTTGACTGTAATTGTTGAAGCCGCTCTTCAGATGAAGGGGAGACCCCATGCTGAATATGGGCTTTTAGCATTTACTCTATAATTGTAACCTTTGACAGGAGGTCCCCCTACAGCCTAATGCTCTCAGACCTCCTCCTGTATGGTTGAAATGTGGTTCTGGCGGAACAAAACTAAGAGGAAACAAGTTGCAAGTTGGCGCTCTCTCTGTCCCTTCTTCTTTCCTCTTAGTTTTGTTGCACCAGAACCACATTTCAAGCATGTACCAACTAGCCTAACATCGCATTCTGTATGGTTATTTGTGTACTGTTTCCTGCTATGAACCTAATACCGATTCTGTGCAGGTGCAGAATGGCCCGAGGGGTGATGAAGGCAGTGACTTGGAGCCTCCAACGTGCGACGTGGAAAAGCTGTCGCTCGAGACACCCGAACATACGCCACTGTCTAGTTCGCTGGAAGCGGAGCAGAGGTGAGCATCACTTCGCAGAAAAAGCAACAGTTCCGGGCAGCTGGCTGCAAGCTCCTTAACAAGTAGTGTAAAAGGCGACTCAGATACAGAATATTATGCCAATTACTGAGTGACCATTCACTGCAGAATACGCTATGCGTGCATAACAGCGAGAGAGTGGAAAACGTTTTGTCATTGGAGGCGAGTTATCAGGTGCCAGAGAAAGCCATCTCATGCCAGGCTGTCTTGCTTTCCGCTGAGGATTATGTGCCAGTTCACCACAGCAGTCATTTGGGTGAATTGATCTGACTTAGTGAAACTTGATTGCGGCACAGCTTTGTGACAACACATAGGCACGAAGTTCTACCCTTACGCAGCAGCTTCGTTTCTTGCTCGTTTCCCTGTCGTTTTTGACATTTATACCTGCCTGTGCACAAGGGACACCATCTTCGTACGTTACTGCCAAGGCTGGTATGCCCTTGTGTGAGACTGCATTTAAAGGGGGACGTGGCCTTTGAAAGCCAAATAAAAAAAAAATGTCAAAAGCTCAATTTGTGGAAAACCGCATGCAGTAGAACGTCGTTGATAAGGTTTTCAAGGGACCCTGGGAAAGAAACGTAACCACAAGGAAGGTCGCAAGTCGCCACAGCAACGTCAGAAACAGCTCTGAGTGGTGTCAGTACAATTAGACCTGTCAGCACTCGTACTGTCACTGCGGACGGTGGATGCATACATGTATAATTAAGGGACACGTACAATATTTCGTGGCAGTGGATCCTTTCAACTTTCGATATGCTTCACCGCATAACATGGCTCTATTACGGCGAAACTGACGAAAGAGAACTGACGATTATGTAACTCATTTTAACCGATCCACACGAAGTGTGCATTGCCAGCTGCACTGTGCCCTTTTTCTCCCGATATGCTTATGCAGCGCCTCACTTGTGCAACTTTGGTTGCTTATTCCACACTGTGTTGTGCAGCAAAGCATACGTACGCCACAAGGATGATTTTGGTATTGCATCCGATTGCACTTCTCAGGCTATTTTCGGTCCAGTTTTCTTGGAAAAAAAGGTGCTTCTTAGAATCGGGTAAATACCGTAATAAGACATTGTGAGCTATGGTTATTGCTTGAAAATCTTCCTGGGCAGGCCAAAAGTAGATGTTCTCGACAGGAGGCAACTTGTGTTCAACACATTCACTGACCCCAAAGCTTCACTGAGACAGATGCTACCACTAAAGGGGTTGCTATTCTGGTCACCATAGAGGTCAGGTGGAGTGTACTGACTGGTCAAGTTCGGATTATCCAGCATAGGCCAATTTTAGAATCAAAATAATCACAGTTTGGGCCCATACAAATGTATGGGCGCCGCCTGGCGGGATCTTCGGCCGGGATCGAATTGACAGAAAAATTGAATCAACCAGAGTCAAATGAACGGAAGTCTCCTGTAATTAAATTTTCTTTAGAAAGTCCTTTGAACTGTTAGATTCCTTAGATATTTCAACTCTTAGATTCCTTTATATCATCTGGCAACACTGCCTCCTATAGCTGCTCTGCTCTTTGTGCACCTTTGCAGGCTGCTGCGGGAGATGGGCTGGAAGGAGGAGGCCTCGGATGACGACGCCTACGCACCACTCACCGAGGACGAGCTCCGCGAGTTCCAGTACCTGACCAAGATGGTGGGTACAGGCTCCATTCTGCCTGCATGTAGGAGAGAGTGCAGCAATCGTCACGCATGACTCCGTGCTCCGTTACCTACTTAGCAGGCAATGCTGTGGAAGCACACTCCGAGTGTTTTGCAGTGCTGTTGTTTTAGGTCTGCCAGCCTGGGGCGGTATTCTCGACCGATCACTTCGAACGGTGACTTCACTTTCGCGAAACTCACTCCACAATCACCAGTGAGCTTCTTTCTAGCGTTTGTCCGACCCTTGGGCGCATGCATCCAGTGCAGCATCTCGCGGGAGCCGGAACTATCTTGGAAAGTGATCGTCCGAGAAACCGTCCCCTGGGGTGTGCACATGCGTAGTGTGAGTAGTGTGCAACAATTGTCACATGAGGGGGTTGTGACTGTGCTTCATTTTGTACATAGCAGGTAACACTGCGAAAGCTACACATTTAGTGTGATCATAGAAGTCTTACTCGTGTATGTTTTGCAGCGCACTTCGTTCTAGGTGTGCAACACCTTCTATGGGATAACCACTGGATGTAAGGTATAATCAAGTCACACATTATTTGTACAGCTTGGCATTTTCTTTATGCTATGTACTATGTCTTGGTTGCTAGCACAAGTGTTGCTCTGCAGCCACTTGTTGCAGAAACGTGCCACTCCGCATGTTCAGTGATGAAAGAGGTTCCGATCTCCGATGCTTACTGCGTAAGAATTATGTCATGTGCCCCGTAAATGCAATGCATAAGGACAACCAAAATTTCGGACTCCTCATAGCTCGCCGCTCAATAATTTGGACTCCATCTGCATGATTGCGTGTTGATTTTGCCACTGCGATGAGCAGCAACAGCACTGTTTTCGTTCCCAATGACAAGGCTCATAGCCAAAACAAGCCAAAAATGAAATTGATGCCATACGGTGATTTGCTTGATTTTTTTAGCATCATTAGCACACACGATGTCGTAAAATAGCACCATTCAATTTGTCCCCTGTATTCTCGATTTGCTCACAGTGCTGCTTTTCAGCTTTCCGAGAGCCGCATTGAGTGCACAGTAGACGATGGACTTTTCGGACTCAAATTTGGTCTTGATGGATATTTCGGATTTCATAAATGCACCATCAGGGTTCCCATAGAGCTAATGCATTTTTGTGAGTGCTTTTTTTTTTTTTGGACGAATTTAGGCTCCAAAGTTTGATTTTCTGGATTAAATCGCTCGTTCTGAGCCACGCTACCTGATCTTGGAGGCTGCCATGCTGGATTTTCCACTTGCTTGACCAGGCATGGCTTCCAGTGGCCCGCTCTATAGCCTCCAACATTGGGAGGCGCACACTATGAATAGAGCGCGTGCCCTCCTTCTGTCTCGGAGGCCATGCCCACTCAGCCTTGGCTGACAAAACGCTCCAGGGGAGGGCAATTTTTCTGTTTTATTTCTTTCTTTTGGGGGGGGGGGGGGGGCAGCACTATCGTCATAATCACTTAATGCAGGATCTGTATTTCTTTTTCGAAAGTTTTGGTTGCTATTTTGCACGTGGTGTGTCCACTGAGCAGGTGTGTCTCGTAGATGTCGCATCTTTATGTGTGTTCGTGCGGCTTCGCATTTGTGTGATCGGCGCCACCTCCTGTGTCTTCACGATAGCGGAGTGGTGCAAATAAATGTGGCTCGTTTGTTTGATCGCCATGGCGAACTCCGTTGGCAGGAGTTCTTGTTGACTGTATATGGAGACGTCACTCTTGTGCATATCCAAGCAAATCTGATCGCCTCCAAGCGTAGTATGAGGCAAGGCATTATTCGAGATTTTTTTTAAGCCGCTCTAAGCCTAATAAATTTAGTTTTCTTGGCTGCGCTAGTTTTTTGGACTGTTCGATTTTTCGGACTATTTTTCGTCCCCGCCAGGTCTGGAAAATCGGTCGGCAACCGTACAGCAGCTGTGAATAGAACTGCATCCACTCGTCAAATCGCTAGAATGAATGCTTTCACCAAAAGGCTAAAGATGTTTGTCTCTATACACCACTAGGCAAGCATGATGCCATGTCGTCAGCTGCAGAGAGCTTGCACAGCACCTGCTCAGTCTGCTCTTTCAAAGCGGCAAGTACAGGAGTACTCGTGCAGAACTGACTCTCGCATGATGTCAAAATTGAGGAGCTTAGTGCAGGAGGTTAGCGTCACACGTAGCGCAAAAGGGCTGTAAATTGTTGCAGAATGTGCCACCATATTGTTACGTTATGTTACGAAGACCTTTCCCGCCGACCTTTGTTTAAATAAAGGTGTGTCTCTCCCACGCAGCGCCAGGAGAAGCAGCAGCAGCAACAGCAGCAACAACAGCCACAGCGCAATGGCATCCAGCGTACTGCAGCAGCTCTGCCCGACCGTGCTGCCCTCTGGAGTCCGCGCCGTGCATGCGGCCAGGCCTTCACCAACTTGGCGGTCCCGCTGGGCAATGGCTGGAGCTCTTCGTCATCTTCATCCGACACAGAATCCGACAGCAACTGACGAGGCACCACTTCGACCCGTTTCCTTGCTTCTGCCAGTTTTGCCTGCCCCCTTTGTTTACTTGCGGACTGTATTCCTGGAGAGAGACTCTGCCCTCCCCCCACCTGCTTTCTTTGCCTTCTTTCTGAACACTGTCCGATGGTGGTAAGAGTTTCTTATTCACCACTCACCCCTGCGAGAGTAGCCAACAGGGAGCTTATGTCTCCTCGTTTTTAGTCGTGACTTTGGGACAGCTGCGGCGGCCTGCCCCTTACTGTCCCTGCTAGTGCGCTGAGAGTGTGAGCATGTCATTGTGTGACTGCCGCTGTGAGAGAGATTCGCCTGCGTGAAGGACAGCAGTACGTTGAGACCTTTCGGCGTGATGGATTTTGGCGACTGTTCATGGGGGCAAAGTGCTTGTCGCGTGCACATGCCTGTCCATGGCTCGGCCGAAACAAATTTGTTCCTTTGTCTCGTTCGTACCCCAGCGTTGGCTGCCTTGACGACTGCAATGCTCGTGCTGCCTTGTGTGACATGGGCCCAGCTTTGTGAGTCTCTCTTTTGTCTTTCATGCGCTACAATGTGCCATGTTCATCCGTTTCACCTTTATTTTTTTCCTTGTGTTTTCATTGAATTGTCTTGCAGGTAGCTACTACGCGAAGGGTTATATTGTGGGCATGGGGAATATTTCTTGAATTGTGACCCTTATTGAGGCAGATTGGAAATTGTGATGCAAGTACTGCACAGGTATGCAAGTTTTGCTACTGCCACGTTCCGCTAGTTGGGAGTTCGAAGAAAAATACGACAATTGAATCCGCTTTGCGGCAGCCCGTTGGTGTTGCCCAGGCCCTGAGAGGGTATTGGACAGGTTGTAGCTTGGCACAACTTTGCTTCTCGACGTGAATTTGGTAATTTTTAGATGTGTTGGACGTACTTCTTTTGCACGAGGGTGCTGTTGCCTTGAAATTAATTGTGCACTTGCTAGTTTACTCAACTGCAATTCAGTGTCAACTGAGCGTGCAGCCACGTTTTGTCAGTGTTTGCCCCCCCCCCCCCCCCTTTTTTTCCCCTCGTCTCGCTTTCTCTGAGGAAACTACCGCAGTGAGGGAGAGCAGTGTTATTGTGCAGGTGATGAGGCCACAGCTCCGCAAACTTGGCCTGCTGGCGTATTGCTTTGGCGCCAAGCTGGATCACTGGGCGTGGCGTGATTTTGTAAATAGACTATTGCTGAGGTCTCTCCCGCAAGGAACGGGATTTGTCAAGGGGTGCCCCCCTCCCCCTTCTGAGCGTGCAACGAAGTTTGCAGTGGTGCAAGGGGAATTGGACGGATGCGACGCTTCTCTTGAGAGATGTCTCCCCCTCTCTTTTGTACAGTGACTTTTTATTTCTTCTTGTAAATGACATCCCTTCTAAAGTGATTCGACTGAGCACGCTCTTGTTGAGAAGATTGAATAAAAAATGTGAACTTGGAAAAGATCCGTTGTTTTTGCTCTGGCTGCCTTTTTCCGAAGGCTCCAAGATATTTCATGCTTGTTGTGTGCCTTTGCTCCTTGAACTACCCTTTTCACACCTGGTGCCCAAAGAGGTCCCATGCACAAGGGTAACACAGAGGTTTCTGAAAATGTTGCTTACATTTTCCATGCGGTGAAAATAACTTTATTTGTAACTTTCTGTTATTCAAGGGAAGCCAGTGTGTGTGCGTGTATCTGTGTGGTTGCTGTGTTTGTTTATTGAAGGCTTCTCACGTTGTGGCAGGTGAAACCAGTGGGGAATGTGTTCCCTGACCTGGATGCTACGTGTGTAGAGTAGACTTCGCGAGAAGCTGCAATCGTTTCTTTGATTGCGAGCTTCTTGCAACAGCCGGAGGTGCACAGTTGTTGCACAGCTCCTGCTGCACAGTTGTTTCAGGACTGGGTCCCAGGAGCCTGTTTCCTGGGTCCCAGGAGCCAAGTGCATCGACGGTGGTTGCCTCAATGCTGACTCGCTGGTAGCAAAGCAAGAGATATTCCTGTATGGGTTTGTACTTCTACGATCGGATCTTAGCCCAAAAGGCCGACCTGCGTCGGCCATGTCTGCGTTCGCACCGCCCTCTCTTTGTCGGTGTTCCAAGCGCTTGCGTATCTAGTTTCCCTTCCTTCCGCCCTCCGGTGGTGGTGGTGCCATCGAAACACCGGTGACTTGAGGTTGCGCGACCATTGGTGACTCGCGACCAAAAAGCGACTGAAGCTCACACCTGCAAGCTCGGCTGAGCGCGACATGCAAGTCGCAATCCCGGCGATTATCGTTCTCAGCGAGAATCTAGGAATATACACAGTTTGCGCGCACTTCGCTGCCACTATGTTCGCTGGTTTCGCATTCCGGCAACAGCCATGGATTTTGATTCGAGCGAAGTGGAAGATGTCCATGTGCTGGTGTCAGCTGTGGCAGCGCGGAGCCTCCGAAGAAAACGCAACTCTGGTGGTAGGTACGCCCGTGCTTCCGCTCGCGAGAAGTGGAAAATTCACCGAAATTGCGCCACGATGCACCAGAACGGCGCGCTCCAGTAGTGGCCGCGAACAGCGAGCGGATTCGTTCTCCGAAAAAAGAAAAAAAAATGCAGCCGTTCACATTCCGTACACCGCGCGACGGCGCCACCCGCACAGTTTCTCGTAGTTTTCACGCTCAAGACTTTAAGGCCCTTCTGGCGAGTGGCCGGCGTGCGCGTGGCTACTCCTGGCTGTTGTCGCTGCTGTCGGCACGGCCAGGGTGGCTGTATTTAGAGTGTATACTAGAATACGGTTGAGTGGGACGACCGGCGCGGCAAAACCCTAACTGAGGCGCAAAACAACGAAAAGTATATATGCTGAGGTCGCTGCGAGCAAACTATATATTAGGGAGGTGCGCGCCGCAGCGGGCGGGTGTTTCTGTCCCCAAGGCCGGTATAGCCTAAAACTATTCTAGTCTGTGTTAAGCCCATATGGGCGAGGCCTCAGCCATTTTGATCGACCGTGAAGTGCTAATGGCAGATTTGGAATAAAAAAGTTGTCGCAGTTTCGCCTGAAAGGCGAAGCATCAATTGCGATAGCAAACTTGTAGAGAGCTATACGGAGTAATGATATTAGCTTTATCAGCTGTATAAACTTGGACATGCAGCAGCATCGGCAACACGCAGAACTGTTGTCGACGCCATCGGCGTTTTGCCCGCGTTCGCTCAAAATGCGTGCGGCGTTGGTGACTGTTGCCGGAGCCTTTGATATAAATAGGCACTTCGTGCCGCAGCTAAACGTCGCCTCCTTTTCCTCCCCCTCCCCCACGGCCTCTCGCGCGTCGGAAGAAGGCGCGTTTGCTCTACATATATGGTGATTGTAAAGGAGAAAAAAGACGCCTACTTCTGCAGCCCTTAAGCGAGCACGGCGCAGAACGCGCGTTTGTTCTCCGCCGTGCGTTCACTCCCCGTGAAAGACGCGCCCCTCGCGCCCTTTCACTCGCACATACAGCGTTCGGCGCGCGGCGACGATTTCTTCTCCAAATGACGTCATACGGAACCTCACGGCGACGCCGACGGCAGAAATCTGCTTTTGAGTGTCCATATAATTGCTATCGCAATAAAATGTCGCAGTCTCGTCCGAAAGGCGAAGCATCGATTGCGATAGCAAAGTAGTAGACAGCTACACGAAGTAAGGATAGTAGTTTTATCGGCCGTATAAACTTCTAAACATTCGCTTTCTAAGTAAATTAACAAGCATGGTGTCACGCGCACGAGCAAACATGAACACACCTCACTCGATGACCGCGGAAACTCGCTGGTGTGAGGAAGCGTGCTTGCGGCAATGAGCAAATTGAACTTCGTGCTGCCTCTCGCTTCAACGCGAACTAAGCGGCGAAAACAGTGCACACAAAGCTATCAGCACTCGCGATCGCAGATCGCTTTCAAGATGGGGCCCGCGCTGCCGCGCCATACGCAGAAGCCGCCGGAAGTAAAACGCCCTCCCCCGGTTGGCATACGCGCCACGACATCCGGCATCCCCGCTCGCCTCCCTTGTATGCGCGAGATTGAGCTGCCATCGTCAGCTCACCTTCGCACGCTTTCACTTGCACATATAGCATACAGCGCACAATGACGATGTTATCGACCCTGGACTTTATGCGGAACATCACGGCGATGACGACGACAGAAATGCGCCTGGAGGGTCCTTATAATTGCTATCGCAATAAATGCAGATTGAAATAGCTTTATGTTCTACTAGCCCAGGGTTGATTGTGGATCTCTGGGTCTGCGGTGACATATGGTGATTCAGAAATTATATTACTGCGTCAACTGGACCGCATAATTTGAGAACACTTTCCGCTATAATCATGAGCATCGGCACGGGACTATATAGTTCGATCATAGTGTCACTAGTGTTTTGGGGTTTTCAGGAGAGCGTTGCCATATTCCACAATCTATTATTCCACCAAAATTAAGATTGGCCTGCTCCAAACTGCTTCAGAATGATATTGTATCTGCTCCTAATTGCTCCAAAATGAAATTTAGTATGCTCCAAGGTGCTCCAAAATGAAAATTTGCTCCAAACTGCTCCAAAATGCAATTTTACTTGCTCCATAAATTCCTCTGAAATGACTTTGGCCAGTCCCACCCCTGAATATGCAATTTCCTTGCTTTAGCCAGAGGAATCCAACAGCAAATAAAATGCCTAATAATTATAATAATATAATGACACCGAGGATGATGACGATGTTTATTTCTTAAGTGTTTTACTGAAAGTAATTTAAGAGTGAATGAATAAATACAAGACAGTGATAGAGTGTTTTTGTTAATCGGGAAAATTCGACCTCAAGCCACCTCCTGAATTGTAATGACAATGTGAACAGAGCACTGAAGGTACAATCGGCGTCAAATGAAAGCCGAACAGCGGAGCGCGTGCCACAAGCATCAGAAACAGGATAGTGCGCGCCGTCCAGTGCGCGCCGCAAACAGGATAGTGCGCGCCGCAGACAGGCCCACACATCCGGTTTGGTAGCACAGCGCCACCCCACTGAAGTGCGATTTTTTTTTTTTTTGCCTGCGTTCCCACTCGGATTTTTGAAAGGAAGAAGAAAAAAGAAAACAGAAGCGAAACCTGAGCTTCTGAGTGTTGCTAAATTTTCGCTTCTGTTTTCTTTTTTTTTCTTCCTTTCAAAATCCGAGCGGGAACACGGGCAAAAAAAAAAAAAAAAAAAAAATCGCACTTCAGTGGGGTGGCGCTGTACTACCAAACCGGATGTGTGGGCCTGTCTGCGCTGATGACTGGACGGCGCGCACTATGCTGTTTCTAATGCTGTGGCACGCGCTCCGCTGTTCGGCTTTCATTTGACGCCGATTGTACACGTTGGACTGGTGGGGCTGGACGCGTGCGGAGGGGGGTTAACTCGGCCTCAGGGGGGGGGGGGTTACAACATCCGAAAGCCCCCCCCCCCCCCCCCCCCCAGTCGATGCGCCACTGTGACACGCTATTAACGATCTCACGTCGGCTAATGCACGTCACGCAAAGATAACAAAGCGTAACTGTTGCGAAATGTTTGGCGCATAATCGATGATCTAGTATCAGAATCCAACTTTCGCTTTTTATCACGGCGGCCCATTGCTAGCTACGGGTTTCTTCAACTGGAAGCCTATGAAAAATTGAGCCTCTTGCGAATTTTGGCGCAATTGAGCTCGTCGGCATACTGTGTTTCCTTCGTTTAAAAACCATAAAAAAAGACGCAGTTTCGCCCGAAAGGCGAAGCATCAATTGCGATTGCAAATTAGTAGAGAGCTATACGGAGTAAGGATAGTAGTTTTATCGGCTGCATAAACTTGGACACATTCGCTTGCTAACTGAATTAACAAGCATGGTGTCAGCGCGCACAAGCAAACACTCGACGATCCCACTCGACGACCGCAGACAACCACTATCAAAACGCTGGCGTGAGCAAGCGCAGGAGCAGCAGCGAGCAAATGTTCGTGCGGTCTATGGCTTCAACGGAAACTGAGCGGTAAAAGCACAGCGCATACAAAGGTCAGACCCGTGTGGAGATCGCTTTCAAGATGCGCTGCGCGCGTCCGCGACAGCCCGTAGCCGCGCAAAGTACAAGTACGCAGTTGGTGGCAGAGTAGAAGCCACACCCCCTCCCTCCCACGCTACCTTTCCGCCTTTCGCGTGGGAGATTGAGTTGCCAGTTCCCCTTGCGCCCGGTCGCAAGATACGAATTTGGTGCCGCAGCTAAACGTCGCCTCCCCTCCCTCCGTCCCATCCCCCCACGGCCCTTCGCAGGACGGAAGACGTCGCGTCTGCTCTCCGCCGTGCCACCGTAGCCGTGCGTTCGCTCTCCGTGAAAGCGCGCGTCCTTCGCGCGCTATACGGAACCTCACGGCGATGCCAACGGCAGAAATCCGCTTGGAGTGTCCATATAATTGATATCGCAATAATAAGGACCGCACATGCACCCGCGAAACCAAATGGCTGCTGAGGTAGACTCGGTGGCGGAGTGCCTACCGTGCGAAAGTCACTTCCGACGTCAGCGCCACCGCATTTTCGTGACGCAGCGCCGTGGTGTGAACTCTGGCGCTAGTGTCGACGGGAGCTTAAAGCCCCTGAAACGGGAGCTGCAATCGGCTTCGTGACTTTGTAAACTTGTTTTCAACATATATATAGTACTGTGTAATAAATAAATAAACGTCATTAGAACTGTCCGATGGCAGGATTCGGACACAGGACTTCTAGTACAGAAGCCCGATAGTGAAACCATTATGCCACGGACGCATGCATCGATAAGCGGCATAGAACGCCCTCATGAATATTTCGCGGGCAAGTCGGCGCGTTGAGAGGCTTGGCGCGTTTCCATATGGCCACCTCGACAGGCTGAAACGCTGGAATCAGTAACAATTGTGTGTGTTCGCAGAGTGTTCTGTACTTATAAAAGGATATACTACATTGCTCTGAAATTTAGGACAATGAAGGCAGATAAAAAGCGTACAATAAACAAAGCCACAGGAGCGTCTGAATCCACAAGCACGACTGTCAGACGAATTCATGTAGTACTTCCCATCATTCGCATGGTGGCCGAACGATCGAAGCCCCATGGTTCCCTCTAGTAATTATTGTATGAAACTATGCCAAACGCGACTTCTGTGGCCTGTGAGAGTTGTCACGAAACCGACTGTGACGTAGTAGATCACATTCGGTCACGTAGGAAGGCCCTATAGTAACAAACCGAATATCACAAGGACTGCCATACCAAAGTCTTCACAGCGCGTACGAGCTTCCTTTTTTTTATACTTTTCTTTGTTCGTGATAACACTCGCTTTCGACTCCAAGTTCGTCCCTCTTCAGAGTCTGAATAATAATTCCCACTGATTGGCCTTTTGCGGCAGTTTCTTTGCGGAAAGCTCCCGTCACATATGTTCCATCCAACGACGACATTTTTTTTTTTTGTTGCCAACTTTAATGACAAATTCGGGTGTTAGATTCAGTCCTCCGAGCCGGATATTACAAGGCGCTCCACATTCGAGTCAGGAAAATAACGCGCCTTCAGAATGGTAGGTCACCTTAAAGGGTCGCTCACTAGGCTACATAGCAAATTTTGGTTATACGCTGGTAGTTGTTACGTGCCCTCTAGGGAGCGTTCTACCGCAATAATTTTTCAAGTTGGTTCATTAATAGCCGAGATAGAAATATTTCAGTGCCGCGAACCCATGATTTCAGGAGGCAGGCGTCATCGCCATCATGGACACTCTCTCCATTTGCCCCGTCCATCCTCCGCACGCGAAATTCCTTCCCTGCGTTCTCCCATACCGGAGCTCAAGGGTCGCGTGACGCATACGTCACGGGCCCCGCCTTTTTTTTTCTTTTGTCTTTCGCTTTTGTGCTGCGCGGTGCACTTCCGCTAGGACGGTCGCGCGCGCGAGCTGTTGCGTTTGCCTCATTTCGTGCAGCGCACGATTTTGCGAGCTTTGCACGAGAACGACTGTCAGTGCTACACGAACACTAAGGCAAACGCAAGCGGATCACAGAGCATGATCGCGCGCTGGAACACGGTAGAAAATGACAGTTTCGCTCTGAGCGCGCGTTACTGCATGACGACGGGAACAAGCAGACGAAGCGGAAGTACATCTCTTGCTACGGTTCGAAGTAAAACAATGATACGCAGACTTGTAGGTTTTATTATTTCTCTAAAGTTTAATTCGTCTACTGAAACAATAGATCAAACAAATAACCTGCTGTTGCCTCGAATAATTCTTGAAATCACGTGTCACTGAGTATGACGTCATAGCACATACATGTACGTCGGCGCACTTGCGCATATTGACCCTTTTCGCGGAGCAGTTTGTTTAGAGAAACGAGATGGCGCTTTCGGCGGCGGGGCGTACGTCGCCTCAGCGACCGCGCACGAATACGAAACCATTACCGCTTCTACCTTGATTAGGGCGATCAGCTGACGGAAATGCAACTAAGTTATCGCTAACGCACTGTGCTCCGATCATGCTGGATTGAATCATGTGGACTGAAGACGTGTGCAGTAGTTGGCTGCAAAAATAGTGACTGGCACATCAAGGAGTATAATGAATATGTGTGGCCAAGTTCGCGGACCGCTGCTGCAACTGTCCGTACGTGTTTCCGGCAATTCGAGATGTACGGCTTTCCTCGAGGATACAGAAATTTGCTCATCCGACAGCGTTGTATTGCTAACCTTCAAAGAAATGGCTTCAACCCCGGTACGTCGGCAAAAGTGAGTACCAGTCGTTAAACAGATACCCCTCTACTCTTTCATCTACCACTCATCTAGCACTTTGGCTATATATAGCCAAATTGGGCTACGGAAAACAAATTTTGGCGTCTACTTGGACGAGTTGGCTATGTGGCTATATTTGGGCTACTGAAAATCTGCAACTTGGCTTTGTTTGGGCTATAAGTGGCGCCCTAATCAACGCTCCAGAGTGGATCTGATCGAGTAGAAACAAATCTCGAAGGCTATGTTTTAGCTGGCTCAGCCGGCAGCGTGCCTGTGCGTGTGTGCGTGCGCGAAATGCCCTCCACGCCCCTCCCCCTCCATTCTCTGCGCCGTTGTCTGAGCTGGTGGCTTTGGTCTGTGATGTACTTAAACTTACATCGCGCTTCACTGTGAGACACCCGATCCCAGGGCATCGGGATGATCCTGGGAGTAGAGGGTTTTTCACAGTACACCGTACTAACATCGCTATGCTCAGATAGCAATAAAATAGGGTCGGGCGATCGTGGTGCCGGCCGACATGAAAGAATGACGTGTAGATGAAACGCTGCGGTGTGTTCATGGCCATGGCTTTTTGGTGAACTATCGCGCCGGGCACAGCTTTCGACCTGCTGCACGTTTCTCACGCTAAGCTTTACTGCAATTTTCCTTTTTCTGCGAGATGAGTTTTTATTAGTGCTTACTAGAGCACTGCATGGGCCGATTTTTTCAGCCCGGGCCCGGCCCGGGCCCGTTTTTACGTTGAGCTGCCCGCCCGAGCCCGATCAAAACATTTATAGTGCTTACATTAGAGGTTCATTTCCATAGGTTAGACTTAAGATCGAATCCTCCTCCGAGAGGAGAATCTAACCATGGGAAAGTGGGTCAAGTATGCGAGAAAGTATAAAAAAAGAATGGGAGAAAGACCCCGATCCCAAAGTGGGTCCTGGTGCGTTTACTTACATATAGTTTACCCTTAACGAGACAAATGCAAGTACTTATTGTGCTAATATTGAAACATGTTTGCCACGATGCCATCAGTGCGCCACGTCACATGAACATCACCCGGTGTGTTAGCTCAACAGGTGAGGTATGTATATCAACATGATTTGCTTTTCAACAGTAACCGGTTTTCACAGTTTTACCACTGCTGTCGCTTACCTTTGCCCTTTGTGAGCCGTCGCGGCTTTTGCCATTTCGAGAGAGTTACGTTAGGGACGTGCTCGTCGCTTGCAAACGACTGCGCGCTTCTTACACTGGAGTGCCGGCCCGTTTGCGCAGCAACCGTTTAAAGCTTCGCTTACACAGAGTGGCATCTGTTGTCTTTCACTTCTTTTTAACGCATGTTCTTGACGTGCTAGAGAGCTAAAATGGCGGCCAGGTTGATGTAAATGGAAGCTATATAGCGTGTGTTCCCGGTAACCCTGGCCAAGCTAATTAACAAGTAAACAAGATAGGACGATGAGACAAATAACGCGATATATCATAGCGCGAAACACTGGTTGTGGCTCATAAAAAAGAAGCCGTGGGCGCGTCACCGTCGCAGACCGCTGGACAGTTGAAGTTTTTCTGTGCCGTAGGCAGGGATGTCACGTGAGTGCTCAATGATGCTGAACATAATTTTGCGTCCACGTAAGCTAAAAAGCGGAGTTCGTAGGGATTATTACTGTATATAACTAAATATAGTAACTTAGTAGTATCTGTCATAAAAAAATACACTATGATTTCGCCCTCTGCAGCGATTCGCTGGATTCGCTTCCGGGGCCAACCAAAAAAAGAGTATTCCGTGACTGTCACGGTGACAAGGACATTTGGTTACAACGGGTTGTGCAAAAAAGGATTGCCGTAGTTGATTATAAAAATTTATATACAAATTAAACTGCAAATAAAAATGGCTATATTTGGCTACGAAATATTTTGCTCTCTTTTTACGGCTACATTTGGGCCACACTTTCTCTAACTTTGGGCTACACCGCCTCGTCCGACCTGGCAACACTGTCACGTTGGCGAAAACGAACCTCGAGCGCAACGGCGCAGCCGACATAACCGGCGGCTTCCGACGCGCCCGGCGATCCTGACCCGTTCGCGCCTTGGTCGCGCCGACTGGGCCAACCAACAATGCATTTCGCGCGAAGAAATAAAGGCGCCCACGCCGCTTCGCCGATGGTCGCAGACAGCCGTTCAAAGCGGAGCGCGGGCTTAGGATCATTCTGCGCATGCTCCGAAGATAACAGCCGACGGCACGGATGGCGTTTCGGCTGGCGCAGCGCAACCGGCGTAGCGTGGCTGGCCGCGAACGACGCTGGCCCGCGCGCCGATAACGTCGGACCATAAACGGGCCTTAAGTGACGGTACTACACCGACAGCGCACGAATGGTCGAAGCCGAATGTTTCGTGACGGTCCACAAGAGTGAGCGAGTTACTAGCGATAATAAGTCTTTGCTACAAGGTATTGCAATGTACAGAACAGCTACGTTTCAAGCCTTGTGCGCAGCAAGAACAAATTTAACGGAATTGAGCACACCCGCGGGCGATTAGGCAGAAAGTAATCAAATAGTGACCGCACCTATAGGAACTTTACTGTATCAGAAACGTGACAAGCTGCTGCTTCAAAATATTGGCCAAATAAAGAACGAAGAGCAAAACACGATAATCCTGATTCAATTCACGAGCGGAAAGTATGGATAGCTTGGAATACATATTTAGCCCCGCTTTTACAGCAAGCACCATATACGCTGCTCGCGCCGTTTGGACGTAGCTTCTCTATTGCAAAAACCAGCGGCTTCCAGTGCCTTCCAGTGTGTAACCAGCGCGTTTTCTGACACTGGATGGCACTGTGGACGCTGGCGCACGCTGAGATCGCTGGATAACTCCGCTGGTTTTTTGTCCACGCGAATTGCAGCGCCATCCATGAGATGGATGCGAAAGCAAAATAGCTTTTCCTTCTTTTTTCTTGTCAACCCTCTCTCAACTTTGTCGTTTCTCTCTTGCCTTCAACTATCGGCGGCGCGGCCCGCGCTCGTCGTCGGCCGTGCTGATAACGGTCAAAACGGCAGCATTCCCCCCCCCCCCCCCCCCCCCCTGGCATTATGCGGTCAGTTTTGCGGTTTTCGCCTTCCGCGCTAGCAGTGTGGGCCGTGTGGTACCCTGCCGTTGCACGTTTGTCGGCTTTTCCCCGCAATGTCTCGCAGCTGTCGCTGTTCGTGTGTGTTTCAATGGTGTGCAAACACATCAAGACGAAGGGAGCCATGCGACGTGAAGTTCTACCGCATCCCTAAAGACAACAGGTGAGCACTGTGCAGTTTACTTCCAGTTTTTATTTGTAATAGTAATTGTGCGCAGTCGTACTACATGGCTGTTCGGTGGTGAGGCAGCAGCTAGCTGATTTGAAAACACCGCAACGATGCAGTAAATCGTTATGTCAATAAGCAGCGAACATAAAGATCCTTATAAATATAGTACCACCTGTGCGTATCGCAAGGAACACGAGTGTAGGTGTGCGATTTGCACTTATTTCTAGCTAATTGGTCGCCATCGTTTAAAAAAGCGTTTCTGAGTATTAAGGTTGACATATCACAACTAGTACTCTGCGGCGACGCGAAACGAGCTCAGTTTTGTATGTTCCAACTGCGATGTTATAATTTAAGATCTTCACTGTTCTTCAGGATGGAAGCGTTTTTAACCTGCGCTGGAAACCCATTAGGATGACCTAATGGGTTTGCCCAGAGACAAGGTCAACAACCGCAGAATATGCTCGGCGCACTTCACGGAGGTGGATTTTATGGACCGAGCGAGAAGCAGGCCGTGAGAAGCTATTCTGCGCATTGGCCATTAGGGCAATTACAATACATGTTTTTAACATGTGCGTACATGAAACATCATCCGCGTTTTGTTCCATCATATAGTGTGTTGCACTGTCTGCTCCAATTCTGATTTTCGCAAACGAACACAATAAGTGTCGAAAGAACTGTTGTGTTGTAAGTCGAATTATTTTTTTTTAGTACAATTTGGGCATATGCTTGCTTGATTGTATGAATGAACGCGACTGCGTGCATGAAAACGCAAAAAGAATCCACTGCGCACAAGCACGCAGCACGAATGCACGAATGGCACGGCCGGACAGGAGAGGAGCGCGGAGCGCGCGCTTCGGTCTGGCGGTGCGTCTGATAACGCCCGCCGCGAAAAAAAAGAAAAAGAGAGAGAGAGAGCGCGCGGCAGTCACAAAGCGGTCATGCATGCTTGCAGAGATGTACAGAGGCGGTGACGATTGCGGTTGGTTTCGTTGGCAGTGTTGCCAGGTTTGGCTATATATAGCCAAATTGGGCTACAGGACAAAAGTTTTGGCGTCGACTTGGACGAGTTGGCTATGTGGCTATATTTGGGCTACTGAAAATCTGCGACTTGGCTTTGTTTGGGCTATAAGTGGCGCCCTAATCCACGCTCCAGAGAGAGAGAGAAGGACGTTTATTAAATTAAATAATGTACATATATTAAAAGGCAACCCCATTGGTTTTTGCAGTGAGGTGCCTAGATTAGGTTAATTGTTTCGCTCCTTATTAGGTAGATAATCCACGCTCCAGAGGTTGGTCTGATCGTATAGAAGCAAATTTCGAAGGCTATGTTTTAGCTGGCTGAGCCGGCCGCGTGGCTGTGCGTGTGTGCGTGCGCGAAATGACCCCCACTCTCCTTCCCTTCCCTCTCTGCGCCGTTGTCTGAGCAAGTGGCTTTGATCTTTGATGCAATTAAACTTACACCCCGCTTGAACGTTATGTACCCGATCCCTGAGCATCGGGATGAACCTGGGAGTAGCGGGTTTTTCACAGTACACTGTACTGAAATGGCTATGCTCAGGAAGGGAGAGCAATAACATAGGGTCGGGGCCGTCGGGCGATCGTGGCGCCGACAGGAAAGAAGGGAAGCACGGGTGGATGACACGCTCCAGTGTGTTCATGGCCATGTCTTCAGGGTGAAGTATCATGCCGGGTACAGCTTTCGACCTACTCCACGTTTCTCGCGCGAAGCTTTACTGCGATTTTCCTTCTCCTGCTAGATGAATTTTTGTTCGTGCTTATATTCGAGATTCATTTCGATAGGTTGGACATAAGATAGGATCCTCCTCAGAGAGGAGAATCCAAGCATGGGGAAGTGGGCCAAGTATGCGAGAACGTATAAAAAAGAATGGAAGCAAGACCCCGAGCCCAATGTGGGTTCTGGTGCTTTTACTTCTAGCTGGTTTGCCCCTAACGTCGCGGATGCAGATACTCGTTCTGCTAATATCGAAACATGTTTGCCACGATGACATCAGTGCACCACGTCACATGGGCTTCACCCACCGTGCTAGCGTAGCTTGTGAGGTGTCGCGCTGCTGGCTCGAGGACGCGGGATTGATTCCCGACCACGGCGGCCACATTTCGATCGAGGCGAAATGCAGGAACACTCATGTGCTTAGATTTAGGTGTACGTTAAAGAACCCGAGGTGGCCAAAATTATTCCGGAGTCCTCCACTACGTCATGCCTCCCAGTCATATCGTGGTTTTGGCCCGTAAAACCCTAACAATTATTAGAGAGTTTTAGAATAGGGGCCTCAAACGTTTTGGGGTCACAAAGAAATTGCGTCGAAGCCACTGCGCCTGCGCAAGACGCGAACTATGCTTGGGTTTTGTGTTGGGCACGCTATTTCATCGATTTAGCTGGGGCCCCAAAAGCTGCCCCAAACGCTTTCGTCAACAAACATGGCGGCACCCATCGAAGCGACAGTTCTAACCTAGCACCAAACTGGGCTCGATTCGTGGTAACGCGTGAAGTTAGTAAGCTAGGAGAAGTGACTGCAGTTATCGCTTTCTCTCAACTGACATGTGTAATGAAGAGTGATTCATTAGACGCCGCTGATTCCAAATTCAATTGTCGATTTCATGGCTCGTAGGCCTAACACGGGTCAACTTGGCCTGGTGAAGGTACCTAAAGTTGTTTAAGCGCAAACCGCATTCACGCGATTTTGTGCGCGACGGCGACGAGCGACGGCTTCGAGCGACGAAACGGGCCGTCGCGCGAACAGATCGCTCGGTCCTTTCGCTCAATCGCTCGGTTCTAGAAATCTAGAATTCGTCGCTCGTCGCCCGGAAGTGCTATGAGCGACTAGCCAATAGCGCGAAGCCGGAACTGGATATACATCAGTCAAGCACTATCGATTGTCGCACGGAACGAACAAATGACTAGATTTTGATACGTGCAAGGATAATAACGTAGTGCAAGACCTTTAGAAATATTTATGCTGCTCTTTACACTAAAACACATCAACTTAAATTAATAAAGCAAGCGTCATGCCAGTTTCGGCGAGTATTTGCTGCCCTCATACCGGCAACACCGGGGAGACGTCGCTCAAAGTCGTCTCTCGTATGCGTACGACTTGTAGGCGACGAGCGACCGCGACAGCTATCTCCATCGCGTCGCTTGTCGCTGTCGCGCGCAAGATCGCGTGAATGCGGTTTATACTTTACTCAAAACTAAGCACAACAAGTTGCTTGCTGCTAATAGAATAAGTTATAAATTGTAATTAAACGCGAAAACACGAAAATCTAAATTACTCTTCTTATCATAAAATGACACATTTTATTTTAATATTTATAACAGCTTTTCTTTGACGCTGCAAGCGCAACACGCTATCCGCAAACGCAAGACGCCTATTCTAAAACTCTTCACTCCTGCATGGCCCAACGCTAACACCCGCATAGCTCTTTGGGGCTAGCACGGCATGTTCTTGCCGTGTTAGATACCTAAGATGGCGGCCAGGTTGATGTAAATGCGCAGTATTTATTATAAAGAATGTACCATCTAACTCGGGCCAAGCTAATTGAAAAAAAAAAGAGAGAACAAGATGAGACAAATAATACGAGGCATCATAGCGCGAAATACTTGTTTTAGCTTATAAAAAAAAGAAGCCATGTGCACGTCGCATATCGTTGGACAGCTGAACTTCTACGCCGTAGGCAGAGATGACGTGAAAGATCAATGATGCTAAACTATATTTAGCGTTCACAACAGATAAAAAGCAGAGTCCGTAGTTAATGATACTGTAAATAACTAAAAATAATAACTTAGTACTATCTGTCATAAAATAAAAGCACCGATTTCGCCCTCTGCAGCTATTCGCTGCTTCCGGACCCAACCGAAAAGTGTTCTGTGCAAGCGTGATGTCGCTGTTGTTGATGTCCAGGGCCGACCGTCATGGCGGCACGGACATTTTGTTACGACGGGTTGGGCAAAAAATCATTGCCGTCGTCGAATGTTAAAATGTATACACAAATGAAACTGCAAATAAGAATGGCTATATTTGGGTACGAAATTTTTTTTCACTTTTTTGTGTTTGGCTACATTTGGGCTACAACTTCTCTAGCTTTTGGCTACGCCGCCTCGTCGGACCTGGCAACACTGCTGCGCTCCGCGGACAGCTAAAGAAAAAAGAAAAGAGCATTGGGTGAGGGCATGAGGGGAGGGTGAAGCGAGGCATGGGAGAGGGATAGAAAAGTCACGAGGGAAAGGAGAAACGAGCGGAATAACGTTAGCACAAAAAAAGTAAAAAAAAGTGCTATAGCGAAAGGGGGAGGGTAGAATAAGATCGCGCCGTTTTTCTTTTTTTTTTTCGCCACCGTAGTACCGTCATCCATCCGCTAGGGCCTAACCGAAGTGCGCCTTGGCTAGGGAGCCTCCATGTACCGCGTTGGAGGCTCCCTAGCCTTGGCGCGAGCGTCGACTGAGCGTCTGCTAAGATTCACCCCTCTGGCTGGGTCGCACTGGTCGAGACGCTGGTTTCACTGCTATGACGCTGGGGCGCACTGGTGTGCGCTGTGCACGCGCTGGTTGTCGCTGCAGTTCGCTGGCTCGTACTGGAGACGGCGCTGGTTTCGTTTGTGCCGCACTGCCGGAGTATAGGCGCTGTTCAATATTAAATGTTTGATACACTTTTTTGGGCATGTCCTGTCCAAAAGACAGACTCCTGTCCTAAGTAGCGCTATAATTTGGGGTCATAAATGCCTGTTTCATGTCGGCGGTGTTGCAGGTTGGAATAAAGAGGGATGAGCGGCCCATCCATATGTGACACTGAAGATCACTTTCGCTTTGTGCATTTCCCTTTTGACTGTGCGGATAGCTGTACTCGTGAACGAAAAAACTCAAACGCAGATAACGCCTCGTTTTCTAGTAGTTTGTACGCAACCGATGACTGCGAGTTGTCGCAGTGTTGTGCAGACGACACGAAACCCAGCAGCTGTTAAGACGCGTTTGAACGGACCTCAGGAAGCCTGCCGCTGACATATATTATCGCACCGACAACAAAGCTGAGGCGATTCGTGCGCTTCCACTTTCTCTATAGTGTACTAAAAATAATAGTTAAAAGGTTCTGAAGCTAAAATAGAAACCTTTTCGCATTCATCAGGTACCCGCGCCGAGATCGTTAGGCCTGCCGTACCCGCTGAGTCCGTCTACACCCTATCGGCCCGTCTGGGCTCAGGAACCGACAAGTCTTACGAGAATAAATCACTCTGTAGTTCAGCTTTCCTATCGGTGTTTTTAAACAGGCTATTCTTTCGTGTCTACAGTGTCAGCACAACAAGCGATGAGCGCCGATATGACGCGTTATAAACATACCTATATGTGGTGTCGCCGAAGGCTGCCAGCCGCATTAGCCGACCGCTTCTCTGAAGGAAATATGTGACTAAACATACGTGTCGATTGAAAAGCATTGTCGAGCTATGCAAATATTGCATTACCTTTGCGCGAAGAATAAGAAACGGCTGTCAAAATCGGCAGTAACAGCCCGTACAACATCCCGGTCGGCGGTTCATTTAAGGCTTTTTTCGTACTTAATATACCAATCGCAAAAGCAAATCAGTGTTGCAGCACTTCCAGGCATACTATATGCAATACGGCCAACATATTTCGTTCTGATAGAGGTTTAAGTTTTAGTTGAAGTAGATATCGCATCTACCATGTCTGTGCGAGACGTCTGCGCAAAGCTGCAGCTGTGCACATGTCTGGCGTTGACATGGCAAAATATGAATCGGTAATCACGAATCGGCGTGGCGTAGTGGTAAGATACTGGGATTGGGATCTGTAGGTCGGATGTTCGAGTCCTAGTGACTTATTGCATTACAACGCTCTCTGTTTCTTTCTGTATTCGAAAAAATATATAAGGTAGCCAGGCACCACGTATTTATCGCTCTAGAGCTGCATTTCGTAGCAGTGCCCCAAACCCAGCGCCTCCCAGTATGCCGCGCCATGCCAGCGTCCCAGAATCCAGCGCGCGATTCTGGGCATCAGGCATGACATCAGGCATGGCACTGGGCACTGGATACTGGGCTTTGCAATAGGGCTGAGACAACTGTCAGTCATCGATTGCGTACAAATTACTAGACAGCAAGGCGTTATCTGTGTTTGCGTAATTTCGTTCACGAATACAGCTATCCGCACAGTCAAAAGGGAAATGTACAAAGCGAAAGTGACCTGAAGTGTCGCATATATGCATGGGCTAGCTCACGCACCTTTGTTCCAAGCGGCAACACCGCCGACACGAAACAGACATTTATGATCCCCAATTATAGCGCTATTTAGAATAGGAGTCTGTTTTTTGGACAGGAGATGCCCATAAAATTGTATCAAGCATTTAATATTCAGCAGAACATATACTCCGGCAGTGCGGCACAAACGAAACCAGCGCAGTCCCCAGTACGAGCCAGCGAACTCCAGCGCGTGTACAGCGCACACCAGTGCACCCCAGCGTCATAGCAGTGAAACCAGCGTCTCGTCCAGCGTGACCCAGCTCTTATCCAGCGATCTCACCAGTGTCGCAGTTAATCCCAGTGACTCCCAGCGTGCGCCAGCGTCCCCAGTGCCATCCAGTGTCAAAAAAAAAAAAAAAAAAAAAAAAAAAAAACGTGTTGGTTTCACACTGGAAGGCACTGGAAGACGCTGGTTTTTGCAATGAGGACGGCACCGATGTTGATCTGCCGACTGTTGGCGACAGCGTTTTCCGTCCTGTAAACTGCTCGCGTCATCAGTTGGCAGACCAAAATCGTTTTCGTGTCGGCGTAGTGTGAATCAGCCTTTAGTAGACACGATCGTTAGCATGCATTGTATGCACTGCGCTTGTCAGCTCAAAATGGCCAGGCCTAGTGAGGGTCCCTTTAACAAGATTCGTGGTTAACAACACACAGGCATCCTAGGGATCCTCTCTAAGAATGGTGTCACCGTCGCCGTCCTCGGAGTACTGATGGCGTAAGCACTCTTCGGTCGGCAACAGGCGCTGGCGATTTCGTTCCGCCCGTCCACAGTGAGCACGTGGTAGGATCTATGATACTGAGGATGCTGAATGACCTGCGCTTTAATATCTCCAGGTGCAAACGGGGGCATTGGTCTGCGGGCATAGTTCATCTTCTGATGATGTATTGCATCCACGACGTATTGTATTGAGAATAAACTGGAAAATAAGGCCTATGGGCGGACTATTCATAAGAGGTCTGAAAAAATGCTATTTGTCATGCTTTTATAAATACATTCAAGGCAATTTGATGGAATCTAAGGTCGTTTATCTTATAAGTTAATGCAACATACGTAGACGAAGATTACTAAAGAACAAAAATAAACGAACAAAAAGTGGACGTGCGTAATCCAGTTGCAGTTAAGTTTGTCTTGCTATGAAAGAACTAGGAGGGAGCGCAAGGCGTTAAAATTGAAGCCAGGAAGAGTCTGCCCAGTACGGGATAACGTCACGGCAATCGCATGCTTCATTGCCTTGCGCCGCCTAAAGGCACGGCCGCCGCTCTTATAGAGCGCGTTCTTCCGAAACGACAGTTGGTTCGACTTCAACGTGCAGCCGCCACGCTCGCAACGACTGAAGTACCGTGAGCATATCGAGGGGTGTCCAGGGGTGGGACTCCTACGCCTATTGCGCCATTTTGATCCCAAAGCATATTCCTGCGCCAAACACCGAAAATTGACCGAAATTGCGCCACGCTGCGCCGGAACGGCTTCGGCACGTTCTCCGGCAGAGGCCGCGAACAGCGAGCGGATTCGCTCTCGGATCCGTAAGAGTGCAGCCGTTCACATTCCGCACACCGCACGACGGCGCCTCTCGCACAGTTTCTCCTAACTTTAGCGCTTATAACACTGGACATTTCGGCAAGTGGCCGGCGCGCGCGCGGCCAGTTCCGCCTGTTGTTGCTGCTGTCGTACCATCTGTGGTCGGAACAGCCAGCGCGGCTGTATTTCGAGTGTACTAGAATACGGTTGAGTGGGCCGAGTGGCGCGGCGCTCCGCTGAGGCGCAAAACAACGAAAAGTAGGCTGAGGGCGCTGCGACCGAAATGGATAATAGGGAGGCGCGCGCTGCAGCGGGTTCAGCGGGCGGGCGTTTCTGTCCACAGGGCTGCTATAACGTAAGACTATTCCAAACCGTTTTTAGGAGCGAAGCTCCTAAAACGATGTCCGTTGTCGCCGTCGTCGTCGTAGCTCCCCGTCGCGCACGCAGCGCACATACCGACCGCGCACAGGTGTTGCGCTGCGCCGGCGCCGCTCCGAAACCCCTCTCCGAGCAAGCGCACGACGTCATGCGCAGAACCGTTCGCAGAGCGCATGCAGCGCGCATACCGACCGCGCGCAGGTGTTGTGCCTGCGCCGCGCCGCTGTCGCTACACTTAGCACTGTAGTATGGAGGAGCGCGAACGTAAACGCAAACGTCGTGACTGATCCTACACTTCCTGAGCCCAACGGCAACGCCGCGAAGCTAACCCCGAGCTACGAGCACGAGAAGCAGCAGCACGCCGGAAACGGCAGCAAGACCCCGAAGCGAAAGCTCGAGCAGCAGCCGTAATCGTCCAAGGAGCTTCGCTCCATCATCAGCATTCACTTCGTGGATCGGCTGCCAATTTTTATGTATATATAAGAGCCTTAATTATGCCCACATGGGCGAGGCCTGAGCCATTCTGACCTATCACGAAGTGCTAATGGCGGTTTTGAAATAAAATGTCGCAGTTTCGCTCGAAGGGCGAATCGCGATTGCGATAACAAATTCGTAGACAGCGATACGAAGTAAGGATAGTAGTTTTACGGGCCTTGTAAACTTGTGAACATTCGCTTACTAACTAAATAACGAGCGCGTTGTCACGCGCGCACGCGCGCACAAGTAAACATGAACACATCTCACTCGATCACCACAGAAACTGGCTGTCAAAAGGCTGGAGTGAGAAAGCACGGCAGCAGCAGCGAGCGAATTGACCTTCGTGCTGCTTCTCGCTTCAACGCTAAGCGGCGAAACACACACACACACACACACACACACACACACACACACACACACACACACACACACACACACACACACACACACACACACACACACACACACACACACACACACACACACACACACACACCACACACACACACACACACACACCACACACACACACACACACACACACACACCACACACACACACACACACACACACACACACACACACACACCACACACACACACACACACACACACACACACACACACACACACACACACACACACACACACACACACACACACACACACACACACACACACACACACACACACACACACACACACACACACACACACACACACACACACACACACACACACACACACACACACACACACACACACACACACACACACACACACACACACACACACACACACACACACACACACACACACACACACACACACACACACACACACACACACACACACACACACACACACACACACACACACACACACACACACACACACACACACACACAGGAAGCTATCAGAACTCGCATGCTGTCCCCATCGTAGATTGCTTTCAAGATAGGGCCCGCGCGGCCTCGCCGTACGCAGCGGCCGCCGGAGTAGATTAGACCTCCCCACGGTGCCTTGAGCGCAATGGAAGACAGCGCGCTTCCTTCACTTTCCACCTTTGCGCGTGCGAAATTGAGCCGCCATCGTCGGTTTATCCTCGTTCACTCGCACATACAGCATACGGCGCGCGGCGGCGATCGCCCCTGGACTTTATACGGAACATCACGGCGACGACAACCACATAACTGCGCCTGGAGTGTCCATATAATTGCTATCGCAACAAAAACAGATTGGAATAGTTTTACGTTATACTAGCCCAGGGTTGATTGCGGTTCTCTGGGTCTGCAGTGACATGAGGTGACCCAGAAATTATGTTACCGCGTCGATTGGACCACATAATTTGAGAACATTTTCCGCTATCATCATGAGCGTCGGCGCTGGAATATATACTTCGATCGTAGTGCAACCGATGTTTTCGGCTTTACAGGAAAGCATGCGCCGCGCCGCCGCCCCACCCACTCTTCCATATACTAGTACGCTACAGCTACAAAATGCGCGTCCACTACACGCTTTGAGTTGGTTTATTCTGTGTTTCGTTGTGGTTTCGAAGTGCGCTGCCATATTCCACATGCCATTGTTCCACCAAACTTCAGATTGGCCGGCTCCAAACTGCTTCAAAATGAAATTTCATCTGCTCCACATTGCTCCAAAGTGAAGTTTAGTCAGCTCCAAGCTGCTCCAAAATGAAATTTTGTCTGCTCCAAACTACTCCAGAACGCAGTTTGACTTTCTCTAATGACTTTGGGCAGTCCCACCCCTGCATATCTTGAGAAAATGCGCATATTGCAGTTGGCAAGGTACCCGACAAGTGCGCGCCCACTAAAGGGGTCTTGAAACACTTTTCAAACTGATCGTAGCCTGGCCTCACCATTGAAGGACGTCGCTTTAGAAATCTGCTGCCGCAAGATTGTTTCGAATCCTTCAAGTATAAGCGGAGTCAGACGTAGTTGGCGCACCGATGGGCGGCTTTCTATCTCCTTTCGTGTCTACGCTTTAAAGCTACATAGGGGAGGTGGCAAAGGGGCTAGGCTCCGTCCAAAAGCGAAGCGCCTAACTGGCGAAAGATTTTAAGTTGGGGAAGGTTCCTGTCTGTAGTTGTCTCCAATCGGTGGCCTCCGTCCTCGTAAGTGATTTATGTGGGGGAGGAAATCGTATCCTTGTTCCCCCGTAGTGTGCCGATAAAGCCGAGTATTCATTTGGAACGGACGGTGGACTTTCGAGTGTGGATTCTTCGGGTGCTCGGATTGTATACACTCGAGCATGGTTCCCCGCTATTCCTGCATGTCCCAGCAGCCACAGGATCTTGTACGGTGTGTTACGCCGCCTGTCGTCTCGAGGAGTACACGGAGTGCGCGGTGGCTCATTCTACCGTTCAGGAAATGCCAGTAGGCCCCTTGCGAATCAGTTAGAATGGTTTGAGATCTCCCGGTTCGCCGCTGCTGGAGCGACAGCTAGCTCCTCCGCTTCATTCACGGTGCTTTGGCTTACTGAGCCGCTCTCTTCCCCATCTTTCACTCTCCCCCATCCCGCTCCCATGTATAGGGTAGCAAACCGGTCGTGCTAAGCTGGTTAACCGCCCTGCCTTTCCTTCTCCACTCTTTCCTTCCTTCCTTGTGAATTCGCGATGGTTTGCGTTGATGACTGTGGCCACTCTTCGTCCTTGTTCGGGATCTGGTGTGGCTGCGTCTACGTACACTACGTCGTTTTTGGTGGAGTACGCGCTTTGGATGTAATCTGCACGTGCTGCCCGCCTGCCTTCGTGTAGGTTCGGGTCCGCGTTCGTTGCTATCGGGTTCACTCTGAGTTGCCTGCGGATTTCATCCGGTATGCTAGCTGTTGCTGCCACTGTCTTAACTTGTGCGGTATAGACAAAGGCGTTTGAGAAGTGCTCGGCCCGTTAGTGTTTGCATGAGTCCTTCTTTTTCTGCCTGGAACAGAGCTTCCCGATGTTCTTGGAAAATATTGTGCACCCCCAAGGCAAGGAAATTCTCTGTAGGCGTACTGATTGGGAGTTGCAGTGCCGTCTTGTACGCTTTCCGAATCATTACTTCCGCTTGTTTATGTTGCATCGAACGCGCCGCGGCGTCTCCCAAGCACAGTGCCTTACTCTGTGCATGACTCCTGCTTTTTCCGTGCTCACCAATTCCTGCTCAACCTGCTCACGAAGAGCAGGCTGGCACTGGCACTGCAGCCGCGCCTTACAAAAGACTGGCGTAACTCTTTCTTGGAGCTTAATACTAGCTTTAAAGCCCTTGATAGCGCCTTAACCAGGTTCACACACTTCTTTGTACTATTCAGTTAGCGGAACTGCCTTAGTCACAGTCTTCGTGCTCATGGCTTCGTGCCACCTAATTTTAATTTTGCTCAGCCAGTTTCGACCAAGCAATCTTGGCATCCGAGCTCCTTCGACATCCTTTGCTACGACCAGCGGCAGTGAATGGCATTGATCATAACATCTATATCGCGCCTTTGATCTCGACAGGTGTGTCATTGTAAGTGGCTTAGTTCACATTAGCTTCTCTGAAGCTAGCTGTGGGGAAAAAAAAACTTCACGCACTCAGATTCGGACATGACTGACACAGCAGCGCCCGTATCCAACTCCATGGTCACTTCCTTTCCATTTAGTTCTAACATAACTGTAATATTAGGTGTGCCAGAAGTGTTATCTGTGGGACACAGCGTGAGCATAGTCCAGCATAGTCCAACTGTGGCAGCATAGTACAGCTGCTTAACTACTTTGGTTTTACACATTTTAGCTAAGTTCCCTTTGTTTGATGACTTTCGTAACAAGTACTGTTAATGAATGGGCAACTTACCGGCGCATGGCGTCCCGCACAGCGATGCCACGAAGCTTTAGTCCCATGCGACGCTGTTTTTTGAGACTTCGCGAATGCGATGCCCCTGGCGTTTTTGCCAGCACTAGCTCGTAGACGCCGTCCTGTTGCCTGTCTTTGCCAGTGAATGTCGGAGACGGCCGCAGCGAGACCGCTCCTCGTCGCGACCATTTGCTGAGTGTCTTTCGTCGCGGCTTCCATAGCCACAGCGATGGTGCAGGTGCATTCCCAGGTCAGTTCAGCGTCTGGCGTGGCTAACAGTCGGCAGCGTATAGCATGTTTGACGGCCGGCGATTTGTCGGTCCCGCAGAGCTTCCTCCTAGAAATGCGCCGAACGCGCGCGTCGCGGAGACCCACGATGAAGTCCGTCACGTTTTCATGCTTCTCTTATTTTCGTCGGTGGAAGCGATACCTTTCCGTCACCACGGAACTCTTGGGAGTGTAGTGCTTTTGCAGTGCGCCAACGGCGTCCTCGAATGTCACCTTGGTGGGCGTCTTTGGACGAAGCAAGCTCCTGAGCGTCATGTAAGCCTTGTCGGTAACTGTAGTCAAGTTGACCTGCAGTTTCTTTTCTCCTGCAATGTCGTTGGCGGCGATGAAGCACTCCAGTCGCTCGAGGTACACTTCGAAGTCCCCGGTGTCTGGGTCGAACTCCGGCTGCTTGCCAAGTCTAGCGCCCGACGTAGTACTGTTCCATCCCATCCTCGTCGCCAGTTTGTTGTGACAGACGCCGAGACGTACTTGCGAAACGTCTTTATTGCATTGGCAGTGTCCCAGCAACCAAAGAGAGAGAGAGAGAGAGAGAGAGAGAGAGAGAGAGCGATCAAGAGAAGGAAATGACAGCCGAAGACCCCCATCACATCGTATCACGTGAATATATAGCAAATGAACAGTCTAACACATGCGCAGAACAAACACTCGTCAAGTCCACCAATTACAATCGAGGCACAGTCTTGCACGTGCGCGCGTTCGATGCAAGTTTCCCTTCATGGAGATTCAGCCATTTGTACGGTGTTGCTTGCCGCGTCGGGCGCGCTGCAATGGGAGCGAACTAGGGAGCCTACATGCTAGGAGCGAACGCCACAGCCGTAGTTGCATTGTCGGCCGCTTGGCTGGACCGAACGGCGCTAGCCATCGGCGATGGAACGCGTTGGCTTGCACGCGCGACGGCGTTCCAAGCGCGTTCCTGACGTATTTGCTATGCCGATACCAGACAACAGCCCCCGACGTGTGGCGCCGCCGCGGATCACACCGTTTTCGATGCACGCGGCAGGCCGAGGCCGCACCTTTTGATTGCGATAGCAATTATATGGACACTCAAAAGCAGATTTCTGCCGTCGGCGTCGCCGTCGCCGTCGGCGTCGCCGTCGCCGTCGCCGTCGCCGTGAGGTTCCGTATGACGTCAATGGAGATGAAATCGTGGCCGCGCGCCGCCGAACGCTGTATGTGCGAGTGAAAGGGCGCGAGGGACGCGCTCTTTCACGGGGAGTGAACGCACGGCGGAGAACAAACGCGCGTTCTGCGCCGTGCTTCCTTAAGGGCTGCAGAAGTAGGCGTCTCTTTCCTCCTTTACAATCACCATATATGTAGAGCAAACGCGCCTTCTTCCGATGCGCGAGAGGCCGTGGGGGAGGGGGAGGGAAGGGAGGCGACGTTTATGGTGCATCCAGACGAAGGACCAAATCCGGATTTGTAGAGCCGGACGGCGCGTCACGTGACCTCACATCAGCGATTTGCCTCGTCCGCGCCTCGTCCGGGAGCCGCGCGGACGGATAAAGCCAACCCGATTTTCACATCCGGATTCTGGCGGGGCACAGCCGCAGCTTTAACTTATAAACACGCAGTGCCTGGCAACCAGTACACTTCTTTCCTGCTCGAGGACAACCGCATTGCTTATCATTGCTTTGTTTGCTGGCGCCTGGTTTCAGTGCTTCATAGCTTCTGGTGTCGTTCACTTCAATTGAACAATGAATTTGTGCGATGACGCCGCCTTTTATTTCATCCACATCGTGGAAGAGTTTCCAACTTTGTGGGACCTCAGCCGCGCAGATTATGCGGACACCGTAAAAAAACAATCTATCTGGGAGCAGATCGCCGAACAGATGAAGGAGAATTGGCCAACCTACGGGCCGTACAGCGTCGGTAAGTGCTTCAGCATATTCCAGTGCCTGAAAAAGCGATACAGTACTCTCAAACCAGTCGGCTGCTAGCCAGCGCAGAGGCTGCGGTCGAGAGTAATCCGGCTCGGTGGCGCTGTCGTCTGCAAGGGCCTCGTCCGTCGTGTGGATGCGCTTGCAGCCGGACGGTCCGTGGCATAGTCGTCCGCGTCCGCTAAAAATCCGGATTTGGTCCTTCGTCTGGATGCACCATTAGCTGCGGCACCAAGTGCCTATTTATATCAGAGGCTCCGGCAACAGTCACCAACGCCGCACGCATTTTGAGCGAACGCGGGCAAAATGCCGACGGCGTCGACAACAGTTCGGCGCGTTGCCGGTGCTGCTGCATGTCCAAGTTTATACAGCTGATAAAGCTAATATCATTACTCCGTATATCTCTCTACAAATTTGCTATCGCAATTGATGCTTCACCTTTCAGGTGAAACTGCGACAACTTTTTATTGCGATGGCAATTATATGGACAGTCCAAAGCGGATTTCTGCCGTCGGCGTCGTCTTCACCGTCGCCGTCGCCGTGAGTTGCGGGAGCGCAATGTTGATGATAAACGTCAGCGTCGTCTTGCCCCCCAGGAGCCCGACAACGGTGGTCCGCGCCTCGGCAACGTTAGCGCCAACTTCCCCGGTGTGACGGCCAGGTTTCAATGCGAATTTCTCAACCGGAACTTTGGAGCCAGCTGCAGCGCGTGTGACGAGTTGGGATTCGAGCAAGACGTGGTACTCGTCAGTGCAATTCGTTGCGAGGAACACCTTAGAAACACACAAGCTTCGCTTATCCTCATTTTGTCGACAGGGGAGGTACTACTGAAGATGGCGTTTGAACTGAAAATAGGCTATTTCAGAAATACTTTGCCGCAAAAAAAAAAAAAAAAAAAAAAACTTCAATTGGGTCAGCAGAAGCGGAGTTATTGGCACTCAAACACGGCCACCGCTGTGCTTCCTGTCTTTCTTCACTGCCTTGCACTGCGAGGGCTACGGTGGAGTGGAGCGTGGCCACAACGCTCCGCCTTCTAAATGTCATCGTGGCGCGCAGTTCAAATTTCAGTTTTGATCTTGTGGGGTCTCACATGCTCTTGGGACAAAGGAACGACAACACAGTAGTGCAAACAATCAAAAGGGCATTTATTGCACCTTTCATACACTAATGCACACTAGCCGAATTACAACCAATAGAACATTCACACGGGCGCGCGACAAATCAAGGAAGGCCGACTCACCGCGATCCGATAGCGAGCGAATACGTTCGCCCCATGCTATGACACCATCGCCTAGTCGTTCACGTGTACAGTCATGCGAACGGTGGCGCGCTCGAACGATCCGTGTTTGTCCATACCGGTGTCCTGCTCTTAGCCTCGCGCGACGGTCGGGCGAAGCGGGCCGGCGCACGCGCGAAGCGTTCGTGCGTGTTGGCCGCCGATCCCAAGCCCAAGAGCATGTGAGACCCCAGATCTGGCGCCCCACGTTGGGCACCAGTGTGGGTTCTTGGTGTCTCACAGGAGACAAACCACCGCGGGTTCGAGCTTAGCAAGCCACAGGGCCGCGTCAACCGTCGCCTCCAGCACCGCTCGCGCGCGAGCTCAGAGGCAACAAGGGGCTACCGAGCGACGCACGCAAAAACACAGTAAAGCCCTGAGTTGACGGAAACCGTTTACTGAAACCGTCGGCACCAGCACTGCACAAACGCCCGCGCGGTGGGGAGCCAGAGGGGTCCCACACCAGGGACCCCTCTGGCTACACCAGGGACCCCTCGCCGCGACGCGCCTATAGCACGTCGCGGCGAGAGCACAGGCTCAAGCTGGGACACGCCGCTAGGAAAAGTCCCGGCAGCTATGCTACTTGCTCTGGCGATAACCAATGGGTCAACTCGTGAGAGCACGGGCAATATCTTTCGGCTTAGGCTTTCGGCAAGTGCGGCTCGGCGGGGTACGACCTCGCGCGAGCACTAATGGCACCGCTTGTCGGCTAAGCGTCGGGAAAAGGATCAGCACAAAGTACGCGCTCACCGCATGGGCCAAGGCACCGTGCGCGAGCTCCAGTCCTAGTCACAAAGGTGTCGGCGGACGAGAGGAAATCATGTACGTACCGTGCGCTGGTCCCGGAGAGAAGTAAAAGGCACGCTCCGCCGCTAGCAGCCGACACGCGGCCGCCTCGTGACGTCAGCGCCCCGCTCTCAGCGCAACCCACCTAAAGTGCCTATACAAGAAAAGTACCGCCATCCTTTGATAAACGCAGCTTCTCTCTCTCCTGTATCTCCGATTGGACGATGATAGCGCGCGCTTTTCACTTCTTTGTATTTTCTTTTCTTCCGCCTCAGAGCCACGTTGAAAGTCCTCTGCGCAGCCGCAGTCGCCGGCGGCGGCGGCGGCGCGTGTCCGGCCTGAAAGCTTCAATGCGGACTTTCTAGGTGCGCCACCGTCGACTTGGCTTTCGCAAGCAAAAAGTAAAGAAAAAAGCAACCGCTTTAGGAGAGGAGGCGGCGGAGGAAAGAGTAGATGGCGGTACTTTTCTTATATAGGGACTTTAAACCCACCGCGTGCGCAGCGCCACCGTGGGAACCGGTTACGCGGAGGACGGGGAAAAACCGGGACGGCAGGAAAAGGTAAAGCCCGCACAATGGCGCCGGCGAAACCCTCAATCCCCACAATCTTAACGTAGATGCCACGACTTCCGATTTTGCTGCCTACGCGTGACGCACTAAACGTAAATCAAACGCGGATGTCCTCAGCGAACCGCAGTGCGCTTAGCCAGTGGAATCGTGGCGGCACCCCGCGGCGGCCGCGGTATCTACGCGACGTAGCCAGCCGCAGCTACCAATAGCAGCCGCGTATGGGAATCCGCTTTAGTACGAAATAAAACGTCCAGCAAAGAGTGAGGAACGTGGATTCTGTTGAAAAGAGAGCGTTTGAGAGAAAGGTGACTTCGCGCTCCGCTTGCGAGCTCCGCGCACCGCGTACGACAGCAAAACTTGGCTAAGATGTTCAGAGCAGCGTATGCTACCCGCGGACTATGATTTTTCACCAAGCCCGACGGGTGGTTCAGGGCCCCTTTAAGGGGTTGCTTCTGGCTAGCTTGCATGCTCCTTGGAAGAGCTTTGCAAATTGTGGCACTTTTTACCGGAGGGGGGGGGGGGGCAGTAGAGATTGACCACAAAAATGCTGCTCTTAGGCTTGCGCTTTGATTTATTTGTTACAATTTCTACTATAACATGCTCAACGTTAGTGTTCGGAATAACATCGTGCCCAGTGTATGTTGCTGTCCTGTCGACTAGAATAGCCACCTTACCCTCTGGGAATGTGTCACTGGGAATGTGCCACCCTACAATGATGAAAACGATCCCTTAGTTTTATCTGATGCTCGGAAGAATCGAACCTACATCACCAGTGTTCCTCAAGGACAGCAACCCGACGCATTAGCAGGCTGCGCCACAAATGCACCGAGTACGTGCCGCTTTTTATTGCGATAGCAATTATATGGAGACTCCAAAGCTGATTTCTACCGTCGTCGTCGCCGTCGCCGTGAGGTTCCGTATGACGTCAACGGCGGCGAAATCGTCGCCGCGCTCCGGACGCTGTATGTGCGAGTGAAAGGGCGCGAGAGACGCGCGCTTTCACGGGGAGTGAACGCACGTCGGAGAGCAAACGCGCGTTCTGCGCCGTGCTCCCTGAAGGGCTGCAGAATTAAGCGTCTCTTTCGTCCTTTACAATCACCATATATAGAGAGCAAACGCGACTTCTTCCGTCGCGCGAAAGGCCGGGGGGGGGGGGGCACGGGAGAAGGGAGGAGAGGGGACGTTTAGCTGCGGCACCGAATGCGTATTTATATAAAAACATTGCGAGGCGAGAAGGTGGGTAAGATTTCCGACGCTGCTCGACGAGTGTCCCATTGTGATGTCGAAAACCTTCGAGTCGCCCCCAGAGGCACCGGCAACAGTCACTAACGTCGCGCGCGTTCGGTGCGAACGCGGGCAAAACGCTGACGGCGTCGACAACAGTTCTGCGCGTTGCGGTGCTGCTGCATGTCCAAGTTTATACAGCTGATAAAACTCCTATCTTTACTCCGTATGGCTCTCCACTAATTTGCTATCGCAATTGATGCTTGGCCTTTCGGGTGAAACTGCGACAAATTTTTTAATGAATGCCTTTCTCGCCAACGCTTTAGCGAGCTGCGCCATGAATGCACTGGGTATGTGCCGCCCTTAAATGAACGTCTCGCCAGGAGGAAGAGGAGGAGGAGGAGGAGGAGGAGGAGGAAAAACATTTATTGAAAAAAAAAAACAAGCAAGTATCTTCCTGCTTGTGTTGGGAGGTGCCCTCAGTCCAGGGCTCCTGCGGCTCTTGCTGTCTCCCGGGCCCGCCGCACCAGTTGTTGCTGGTCACGAGGGTCCGAGCTAGTCAGCACGGCCTCCCACTGCTCGGGTGTGGGGTTGGGTATATTCGGGGCTACCTGTATATTGGGGCATGCCCATGTTGTGTGATATAGAGGGAAGCGTAGTCGTTACAAAGGGGGCATTTGTACGCGTACAGTGCAGGGTGTATTGCGTGTAATCTGCTTAAATGGGGGTATGTGTTGGTTTGTAATTGTCGCCATGCTACTGCGTCTTCGCGTGTGAGGGTCTTGTGCGGGGGTGGGTATTGTCGTCTGTTCAATCTGTGGTGTTCTAATATGGCGTGGTATTGTAAAGGTACAGGCTCCATAGATGCGGCCGTATCCCTCTCTTGTGGCGCCCGGGTGGCATGAGCTCGGGCTACAGCGTGCGCACGCTGATTTCCACGGAGGGACTCGTGTTCTGGAGTCCATACTATTTCAACTTCGGGTAATTGAGAGGCTTGTTTGAGGAGTCGGGCGGCGATGGAACATATTCTGCCTCTGGCATAGCTACGACAAGCTGCTTGAGAGTCGGTAATAATTGTAGCGTGTTCTTTGGTTTGACTAGAGGCGATGGCTAAGGCGATGGCTGTCCTCCGCTTCGAGGGTGTTGGCAGTGCGGACCGTCATCGAGACCACCTCTTGAAGGTTATGGTCGACAACACTGACTGCCACTGGCTGCTTTTCGGGGGTACTGCGCGGTATCTGTGTATAGTATGTTGGGGAGGTTACCGTATCTTGCTTGAAGAGTCTTTGCGCGAGCTTTACTTTGGTCACTGAGTATGTGCCACTGAGTGTGCGGCAAGCGAGGGAACAATTCTCAGTGTCCGGAGGCACCGGCACTCCACGCTTCTTGTCTCGGAGGCCACGCGCGGACTTCTCGGCAGCGCCACTAGATGACGCAGCGTGTCCAGAAAGAAGCGCGACGGAGGATCCCGGTTGTCGCATTGTTTCTGAGCGTTCGCACGCACCGGTGCGTGCCAGGCTTCGCGGCGGCGGCGCTAGATGACGCTGGTTGTTCTCGACATTCACCATGACATGGGTTCTGCCGAATTGTCTTCTTCTTGTTCGTGGTGGGGGGTTCAATCGCCACACTCATATAGTACTGTTACTCTGCATTCATCACCATTCTCGTGGCCGACTGGCACAGCATGCTGGTCTTCGCGGGGGTGGGAGGTGGCCAGGCACGCCCCTTGGCGAGGGATTCACGCGTTTCTCACGTTAAGGAGTTGGTCGGCCGCCGGGTGGTACTGCTGGTATCTGTCCGGCCTCCTCGAAAGGGAGAGCTGTGGGCAGGTTGCGGGGCCCTGCGCAAGCGCAGAGGCACGGTTTCGGAATCCCGGGATACGTAGGGCTCCCCACAGTCCCATTTTTTTGTTAACGCAAAATTACGTTAACACCTTAACGAGGCACTTATATAACTTTTCATCGTGTCATGCTTAAGCCGGTCAGCTACAGTAGCTGGGCGAGTGGGTTTAGCATGAAGATGATGTGACGATCATCATAGCATGGCGATCGTCATAGTATGCCATAGCATGGCGATCATCGTCATGCTTAAGCCAGTCTGTTTGTGCTATTTGGGGATAGTACCGAGATCAAGAAGCTCTGGCGATTCACAAAACATCCGCAGCAGGTCATATACGCTCTTAACGAAGCATAATTACTTCACTAGAGCTGCTCGACGTAGAATCGGCCCAACCATGTCACAGTTCCCAACCTCGGATCACGCAGTCGCTCTTGCTCCGCTTCTTCGATTTATATCATTCGTTTTACGTTGCTCATAACGCAATTGACAGAGCAAAACGTTCGTTGCTGGCAAGCACGTGGCCTGTTTTCTCGTGTTTAAAACCAAAGGTCATACAATGATTGTCATGCGGACAAAGTAAGAAGTGCGAAGTTAATGATATGTGTCGTGGCAAATTATCGCAGTTCTTTTGCTAATCGTCTACCCGAGCCATTTCGAGGCTTAAAATAACAGAATAGAGAATTGACTTTACACAGCATGCTGCAGAAAAGCTTCAAAGTGGTAGGGCTGCATGAAGCGAGCCAAAAAAACATTGCTCGGAAACAAATGCTGAAAGTGCCAACGTCCAAATGTGCACAGTACTTGAAAATGCTTGAAGAAGCTCATCCTAAGAATAAAAAGTAGTGTCGGTGAAACTTCAATGTAGTTGAGTAAATAGGGAAGCTGCACGAAATTAGCAAAACCTATTTTTGTGTGCGTTGTACGTGGATGTTGACAGGAGACTAAATCTCCTGCCGTGAGAGAACTGCTGGGTATGTCGGGCTGACGATTAATGATAGCTAGCCTGAATATTGTTAACTGCTATCGAAAGCGCAAGGGAAACTGTTTTCACTAGAATAGTTATAGCGAGTTTATAGGAGTACCCTATATTTTACTGTGAATCGTATACATTGCAGGCACGATCTCGTTGATGTGACACGCCAGTCTCTCCAACTGCTTATTGACAACATTTACTTGGAACTTAGGAAATGCTTTTGGAAGAAAACGGAGAGCGCTTTTGGGTAAGTGTGACGAATAAATAACCGAAACGTGCTTGATGGAACAGCCAAGCCGGTTTATTTAGATATATATTTACTACTAAGTTATAAAGGCAGTAAACAGGATAAGCCCATACACCCCTTTATTATGCTAGAGTTTTACACTTATTGGTGTTGTATGCTGCACATTTACGCATATATACGACGACTGCTTTTATCGTATTTAATGCCATGTTACCCACGTCCGACGTAATTCATTGGTCTATAGACAATTCATCACCACATGCATGGCGCTGTTTGACTAAATCTAGTCATCGCGCTACAGAACACCACACCTCATTATCATCGTGTTACAGGAGTGTAACATCCTGCCGCACTTCTGTCCTGCACTTCAAGAGCACGAATACAAGGGCGACTGCACGTTTTCGACACAACTTTGCTTCAGCCGACCCGATAGCACGCCACTTGTACACAGGTTACCATAACGCAGGCTCCCAGCCAGACCAGGCTAAACTCTCGCAGAATGCCTTCTACTCGCACTCAAGACAAATGCTTGGGTGCAAAGCCTCTTTTCATTCGTTCGGAAAAAAGAATTTTCGAGTTGGGCAAGTTCCTTGATTTTGAGCTCATCGGCGTTATCTTTTGCGCGTTCTGCCGGCGCAAGCAACACACTCCCGTTATCACTCTTGGCAGTCGCTCGTCGTGTTTCGACAAACGTGAGTACCGAAAACGGCATATGTTGGGTAGGGGGATACATAAAAATGGTGAGCCGTTCCACTCTGCTTCGCACACGAGACAGAGGTGACACATAATTTTGATGAAAGGTACGAACACATTTTCGTTGGCGCGTTGCTCCTCGGGAGTGCGCACTACACTGCGGCCTCCCCATTACGGCGAGAGTAGTAAAATTCAAAATGGAGGACGGCAGCTTGTCTTATATACACGCGCGACGGTGCCGCCACCCCGGGAGAGCGGCAGGAAACGGCACGCAAGCGGTTGGAACGCCGACAAAGAGAGGGCGGTGCGACCGTAGGCATGATCCGATCACAGGGTTCGCGTCCGGCGCACGATCCACTATTGTTCGCTCTGCGGACGCGCACTACCGCTGCGCTCTTCTGGACATCCCTGCTTCTTCGATGGCCTCCTGGGGCCTCCCGCCAACCCGGATGGCTGCCCGTGCCCTTCTTGCCCGGTGACGTTTCCAAAGGCTCGTGGCCTCGCCAACCACGCAAAGTGGCATCAGACGCAGGGTGCCAGGGCGCGCGTGGCATCGCGCCGCGCTTCGCGGCCTGACCCTCCCCAACCTGTACCCGGCGTCAGCCAGTCTCCGGCGAGTACATCTCTGTCCGGGGACCACGACGGCACTGTCCCCAGTCCTCCGGTGCTCCGTGTGCTGGCTCTCTCTTCTGGGGTGCCCTTGGTTGCCGTCGCGCATACGCCTTAGAACAGTTCTGCCCAGTCCCCGCTGCCAGCAACTTCCAGTTCTGTTCCTGGAGCTTGGTCTGGCTCCACAGGCCAGTGACGCGGCTCCCGACTTGGGCCACTCGCTGAGGATCGACGCCGCCTCCTTTTCGCCAGGCGGGATGTGCCAGATAACAAATAGCTGCTCCGTGACCATGCCGTGGCGCTTCGGTCGCCATTGCGCGAGCAACCTTCTCCAGACTGCAGGGAGAACTCCATGGCGATCAGGCTCGAGGCCTTGGCCCTTGTCACTGCGACGGTGAAGCTTCCTCCGTTCACTCGGAATCATCCGCCGCATTCCATGAGCCCCCATAACGCCATGAAGATTCAGCGGTTGTATCGGCGCAATCGGAGGTGCGCCATCCGGCTCATCCTTGAGGGTCGTACCCGATTCTGTACTATTCTGCTTGCGACCTTGGAGTCGTACTTTGCGGACGCCTGGGCTACAAGATCTGTCAACACGCCCACGCTCCTGGACAGAAGGCGTGCTCGACATGAGGTGAACTTGGCTCTTTTCACGGCCGAGGAGGTTGCCGTGAGGCTCCGGCGCTGTGAGAACACCGAGCCCGCAGCAGACCACCTTTCATACAATCATAGGAAGGTGGTCGACCCGGATGCACACGTCCTGGCTGCTTTCTTCAACGTGTGCAGGCGCTACCACCGCACTCCGGATGCTTGGCGTACTTCTACGACCATCATCATACATAAGAGGGGTGGCGACAACAATCCCCGTAACTGGCGGCCCATCGCCATCGGCGATACGGCTGCCAAGCTCTACGCCAAATGCCTCGCAGGGAGGTTCCAGGATTGGCTGGGAGTACATAAGGTCCTCTCCTACAGCCAAAAAGGCTTCCTCCCTCATGGCGGGGTGTTTGAGCATAACTACATCCTTCATGAGCGCTTGGACAAGGCCCGCAGCGGCGGCGAAGACATCTGCCTCGCCTTTCTTGCTGTTACCAATGTCTACGGTTCGTTTTCTCACCAGGCATTGCTTGACGCCCTACGGGGTGCAGGAGCCGGCAGCCACATCGTCATAATAATCGAGGATATGTACACTGCCAACCGTATACCCGGATCCTGGCTTCTGACGGGTCCACTGCGCCGATTCCCTTCTTGGCGGGGATCCGTGAGGGTGGTCCTCTAAGCGGCCTGCTCTTCAACCTTGTCATCGACCCCATAGTTTGTGACATCCAGGGAGGCGATTGTGGTCACAAGATCCTGGCGTACGCCGACGACCTTACGCCATTGGCGGCGAGTCAATCGTCTCTACAGGCCCGGATTGACAGAGTCGAGACGCTCGCCACAGAGTTGGGCCTTTCGCTCAACCCTGCCAAATGCCGCTCCATCCACCTGAGTGGCACTTGTCCGGTCGCGACGCGGCCTTCGTCTTTTTCAGTCGCAGGTACCACCATCTCCTGCATGGCTGACTTCGATGCCGAGAAGTTCCTGGGACGTCCGGTCGGCTTTCGGATACTCTCCGATGATGTCACCATGGCGGACCAGGTGATCCAGAGGGGCACGGCTCTACTTTATTCCATGCTGGTCCCCTAGCAGCGACTTGATGCTGTCCGGACTTTCGTGTTCCCGGCACTGAACTTCATGATGCGATGCGGCAACCTCGGCAAGGACGATTGGCACCGCCTCGACGTTGCCCTGCGTCCTCTCCTGAAGAAGACGTTTTATGTCCCGGCAAACGCGTCGAACGAGTACCACCACCTCCCTTAAATGTTTTAGGAACACGGGATGCGAGTGAAATCAAAATTTCATCGCAGCCTAGGCACAGGTACTTCTGTGCTGCTTCTCCGTACAGTCATCACATTCCTGACATACATTTCATACTCCGGGCTGAAGTCACGAGAAAATTTAATTTATTCTCATTTTCCGTGCTCCGAAATATTCTGAGGGAGGCTGTGCATCTACGGCAGTCCTCACTCGAGGACGGCGGCAATGCCACTTGCTGCCGAGCTTAGTTAGCGACATCTGCCGTGTTCGAGAAGGTGCCGGCCGTGTCGACAAAGCGTTTAAGCTACTAACTGCCGGCGGCCTCGAGCTGCGCGACATGGCGTCCGAGGGGCTGCGTGAGGTGGTCTCGAAGCGTCTTCGCCGGCGTGCGGAGCAACCAGACGTGGAAGGATACCTCAGCGGCTTTATCGAGGGAGATTCCGCCAGTTCGCACTTCATGCAGTCCGGTTCTTTCACACGGTTTGCAGACTGGCGGTTCATCCACAAGTCCAGGCTGAATTTCCTTCCACTCAACGGAGCCTGCTTGTGAGTGACGGCTGAACGCGATCAGCGATGTAGGGTGTGCGGTTATGCTAGGGAGACCCTGCCGCACGTCCTTTGTCACTGTATGCCGCAGAGTGCGTAGTACACGGCCCGACACAACCTCATCGTGGCGCGTCTACGTACTGCATACCGGGGTCGGTTTACCATGATCTACGATAACCGGCCAATCGGAGACCCCAACCTTCGCCCTGACATCGTCCTGGCGTGTGGCGAGCAGGCAGTCATCATTGATATCTGTTGTCCTTTCGACAACCGCCCGCAGGCAATCACCGAGGCACGCCACGCCAAAGCCACCTAGTACGAGTCCGTACGTCTCCATCTGGCCCGGCAATATCAGTGCGTGACAGTACGCGTAGTTATCGTCGGTGCATGGGGCTCCTGGGAACCGGCCAATGACCTCGTTATGTGGCAGGTCTGCTCCCGGTCGTACCTGAAGTTGTTCAAGAGGTTGGCCATCAGCGACGTGATTTCCGGATCACGGGAGATCTACCAGCGCCACGTCGCGCATCGTTAGCGCCTCACTGCTGGTGCTTCGGCCTCAATGCATGGACATATATGTGTCTATTTTCCAAGCGAAGCTTGTTATAAGGCGAAGCTTGTTGCAAGCGAAGCTTATCCGTTGGCGCCCCTCGGCGCAACCGCGTGGACGCGCTTGTGCCACTGCTCCCGCGTTCGTCCTCGTCGTCGTCTTCTTTCACAGCTGGCTCCGTTGCCGCTCATCATTCCAGCGTAAAATTTCACTTCTGTCGTCGTAATTGGGAGGTAGTGTTTACGGGGGCATGAGCCATTGCTTAAGGGGGTATGAGCCATTCATTGTCTTACGTGACAGACAGGTTTAATTACAGCGAAGGTGTGTCTGCGGGCACTGTGCCGTCGTCCGTTCACTAAAACCACCGTGACCTAGCGGGAGAGGAGAGGAAAAGAAGAGCTCAACCCTGTGAGAATGCTGTGAGAGGGTGCAGATGAAAGGTTGGAGGGGGAGAGAGTGGGGCGCGCCAACCGATGGCGGTGTACGAAAAAAGTAGGTTAATGGAGGACTGGGATGTGAGAAGAGTTCGCGTCAGCGTTGGTTGTATATACGGAGCTTTGGTCAAGGCATCGGTCAAGGACTCTTCTGCGAACGTCGTAGAAAAGCGCGAGGAACGCGCTAGGAACGCCGTCCCCTGTGGACGCCGACGCGTCTCATCCCCCGCAACGCGCTATAGAACGCCGTCGCTCGTGGACGCCGACGTGTTCCATCCCCCGCAAGTAGCTCTGTTCACAGCTTCGCTGTTCGACTATCTTCACGGAGTGGAAGGGTCGGTGATTTCTTTTGAAGCAATTTAATTTTGAAGAATCGCAAGCTGAAATATCGGGCGGATGCTGCTATAACCACGCTGCCGAGCAAGCTCGAGACATCGAACGCAAGCGTTTGTGGTTCGACAACAACTTGTCCCTGATCAGTGCCATCCGCTACGATGAAGGGCGACACAAGATGAATGAATGAAGAGATTCTAAGGCAGGACGAAGAACAAGGCACATTCCAGTAAACATAAAGTTGATTGCAAAGGGGACGGTTAGGTATACGAAGGGACAAGCTTCGCTTATCCATCTTCACGCAGTGGAAGGGCCGACGAATTTTTTTCACCATTTATTCTTGTAAACTCTCAAATTTTTGTTCGTGTTTCTTGTATTATAAATATTTGAATAATATCTGTTGTTACCATTGTTCCTGGGACCTCTTTGGGCCCCAGGTGTGACAAGGGTAGTTCAAGGGCGCGTTACAGGTCCCGGAGCCCACGCACCCGGAGTCCACAGGGGTATATGCCATTGCGCTTTGACCATTTCTGCAGTATATCCGGGATCGGCCCACGAGACTGTAGTTCTTGCTCGTGCACATGGAAATTTTACAGGACCATAGCCATAAACAGCTTCTCTGTAAAAGACAGATGGGTCGCCGAACAGGCGAACGATCACATGCGCAGCCGGCCTCGCTGGCTTCAGTGGCGTGTCTGGCGCATAACGCATGCATCTGTCACGTCTGGCGTTTCATTTGATTGTTGCTAGGTAACGCAAGAAAAATAAGTCGCAACGTATAAGTTCGTTTATACGCAAAACTTTTTTTCATTTTAGCGGGAAAGAATAAAAACTCGCAGTTTCGCCCGAAAGGCGAAGCATCGAATGCGATAGCAAATTAGTAGAGATCTATACGAAGCAATGATAGTAGTTTAATGGGCCGTATAAGGTTGTAAACATTCGATTGCCAACTAAATAGACAAGCATGGTGGCACGCGCGCACAGGTAAACATGAACACATCTCGCTCGATGACCGCGGAAACTCGCTGTGAAAGCGCCGGAGTGAGAAAGCGCGCCAGCAGCAGCGGGCACATTGACCTTCGCGCGGTCTCTCGTCTCGCTTCAACGCGAACTGAACCTCGAGAGCACAGCGCATACGAAGCTACCGGCACTCGGCGCATGCACTTTGTCCCCATCGCAGATCGCTTTGGAGATGAGACCCGCGCCGGCGCGCACTTCGTCCACGTCGCAGATCGCTTTAAAGATACGGCGCCCACGCGGCCACGCTGCGAGCAGCAGCCGACGGCGCATAACCCACCTCCCCCCTCCCTCTCCCTCTCCGTCGCTTCGCCCCCGTGCCTCGCGCGCGAAAGACCGCGCACTTCCGGCCTGCCTACCTCCCTCGCCTGCCCTACATTGAGCCGCGATTGCTGGCTGACCCTCGTATGCTGTCACTCGTACACGCAGCGTACAACGCGCGGCTACGATTTTATCGTCGTTGGACTTAATACGGAACCTCACGGCGACGGCAGAAATGCGCTTCGAGTGTCCTTATAATTGCTATCGCAATAAAAAATAAAGCGTCTGTTAACTTCATTTCACATATATATTTTTTTTCAAATGCTCGCGTCAGCTAACGGATGGCAATAAAATAGCGCGACGTATTTCCTCTTGCCAGTTTTCGCCGAGTGGCCACTCTTGTTGAATTTCTTTCTCTATGGTTTGACGATCGTCGTCGATTCCTCGATGGATATATTTGTGGATATATATAGAGAGAACTTGGGCCGCTGGGTCTGTGCTGGATGTTGTCTTGTCAAATACGCAACTTGGGCCATATGGGTACGTGTCCGAATAAACAATTTGCTGCTGGCTTCTGCCTGGCCTATACTAGACTACTTGAGTCGCTGGTTTTATATGTAACACTGGGAATGTGCCCGAACATACAACTCCACGCGCTCGGTACGTGCAAATCTGTATGTGCCAACGGGTATGCGTCCAATTCGTGCCCAATGCCCTAGAATGTATGTGCCACTGTGAAGCAAGGGGTAGTAAGCCTTAAATGTGTTTAGATATGTGCCGTACTTCTGTGTGCATGCACCTTTCATCAACACTCTTTGTGCATCATGCATCGCCTTAGTTCAAACTCGTGTGGCAGACAGCCATAACAGTGTACTGGCGACCAGGCTGCGCCGGTGTCATCCGCTACTGCTGCTTACTCGCTAATTTCGAGCAAGCTTTGCGTCATCTACATTGCAACATTGCGTTGGATATCTGCGTGTTTCTTCGTCGTCTTCTTCGTGGTTAGGGGTTAAAGCATCACTCTAATATAGTACTGTTACCGTGCTTTCATCACCATTCTCGTGGCCGACTGGCAAGACATGCTGGTCTTCGCTGGGGTGGGAGGTGGCCAGGCTCGCCCTTGGCGCGGGATTCGCACGTTTCTCACGTTAAGGAGCTGGTCTGTCGCCGGGTGGTACTGCTGGTACCTGTCCGGCCTCCTCGAAAGGGAGAGCTGTGGGCAGGTTGCGGGGCCCTGCATAAGCGCAGAGGCACGGTTTCGGAATCCCGGGATACGTAGGGCTCCCCACAGTCCCATCTTTCAGGGGCTGTTCTTTTAATCACCTCACAGTAACTTACCAGCGGTATTTCCGGTCTGTTGATCGACCGGTTAAAATGCCGCGGTTCGAGGGAATAGCAGCGCGCGAACGTTTTTCCTGTTCAAGTGTTCTTCAGTCTCCTGTGAGATTGTGGTCCCTTCTATCTCTTCCTTTATGGGGAATGCTAAGGACAGGCGACGCCGTTAATTAAACTGAATGGCTGTTACGGAACTTCAAGGATCTCGGAATAGGAACACGCTAGCCAACGTTCCGGATTTTGCAGAGAATGTTCGTTAAATGGCTTTGTTCCCTAACTTGACTCAGTGGCTATATCATTAAATGACTTTTGACGAGACTTGGAAACTGGTATACGCTACAATTGCAGGCTGCATTGCATATTTGAATTATGTCTGTGCTACAACTTTTTAGCGTGTTGAAGCTTGATGGATTTTTTTAGTCTTCTCTTTGCAACGTGTCAGTTGAGATTGTATTTTCTCGGGTGTAAGCTACGCCCAGACCTTACAATAGAACAGGGCGCATCCATTCGGCAAGCTCAGACGAACACCCTTCTCACTTCAGCACCTTCTCGTAGGTCAACTCACTGAGAAACCTCTCGCTGTAGTCACTGCGTTGTCTATCGCAACGCGCCACAGATCATCATCAATGCCATCCAGTAGCACCCCCCTTTAACCAAACCCTCAGCCTTGCCACTCATTCTTTCCGCTGAGTGGTTGACCACCGCAAAAACCCTTCGCGACATACGGTTATTTGCGGACTTTATTAGTCTATGTATAGCGCTGAAGCACGTACGCCACAAGCGACGCCCTGAACGCCCTGAAGTGATGTTGAGAGAGAGAGAGAGAAGTGCAATTATACGGAATGCAGAGATCGGCCTGAGGTACTATCCCGATGGAAAGAAACGCGAACAGCGGAGCGCGTGGCCGAATCATAACTGAAGGTATAGTGCGCGCCGTCCTGTCGTCACCATTCACAGGCGGGCACATCCGGTTTGATCGGGCTGTGCGATGGTGCGCCAGATATCCTGCGAAATTTTCGTTTCTGCTCTGCTTCTCTTTTGTTTGAAAACGATGAAAGTTGACGGCACAGTAATGATGACAGCGCAAACTGTACTATCGCGATGTAAAGAAACGCGAACCACGGAAAGCGTGGCTTTTGGCACAGTCAGCGCTAGTGCGAAGATATGGGTCCAACTCCCATATGCTTTGGCTGTCGCTATGTTCAGTCGGCGCCACCGTAGCGCTAGAATCTTGTTCCAGCACTGCGTGTGCGTTCCAAGTGTCAGATATGACTGGCTGATAAGCTTTCCTTGCCAATACCGTGCTAAAAGCCACGCTTTCCGCGGTTCGCGTTTCTTTTCATCGCGATAGTACAGTTTGCACTGTCATCATTACTGTGCCGTCAACTTCCCTCGTTTTCAAATAAAAGAGAAGCAGAACAGAAACAAAAAATGTCACAGTTTCGCCCTAAGGGCGAAGCAATGAATGCGATAGCAACACAGCAATGTCATACGAAGTAAGGTGAGCGGCTTTGGTAGCAATATGAATTGTACTAAACATGAGCTGATTAAGTAAGCAGGTGTGCTGCGGCGTAAGTAGACCGACATGAAGAGAGACTCGATGACCACGAGAAGGCGCGTGTGAAACGGTGGTGTTGATGAGAAGCGCTTCCCGTGGGCAGCGCATGCGAAGGGACACACCTGTAGCGCTGCACTGCCGACCCGGGCAGCATTGCATGTGTAGCGTGCGTTGGAAAATGTGGCGGGACTATTACTAACTGATTGAACAAGCGTGGTGTGAGCGCGCACAAACAAACATGAATAGATCACACTGAATGACTGCAGACAACGATTGTGCAAAACGCTGGCAGCAAGCGCATACGCCGCAGCAACGGGCGAAGGTACGTGCGGTCTATCGCTGCAACGGAATCTGAGCGGCGAATGCACGGCGCATAAAGGTCAGAGCCGTGTGAAGATAAGCGACGGTGCGAGCGAGCGACGAGCGCGGTTGTTGGCAGAGTAGAAATGCGCCCCCCCCCCCGCTCCCTCCGGCGCTGGCTTCCCGCTTCCTTGCTTGCGCGCGGGAGATTGAGTGCGTTCGCTCTCCGTGATAGCGCGCGTCCGCTTCCGCTGGGCATACGGCGCGCGGCGAAGATTTTATCTATAGGGAACCTCACGGCGACGGCGACGGCGACGCCGACGGCAGAAATCCGGTTGAAGTGTCCATATCCATATAATTGCTATCGCAATAAAATATTGCAGGATAGGGGGCGCACCATCGCACAGCGCGATCACACCGGATGTGCCCGCCTGTCAATGGTGATGACAGGACGGCGCGCACTATAACTTCAGTTATGCTTCGGCCACGCGCTCCGCTGTTCGCATTTTTTTCCATCGGGATAGTACATTCCTCTAGCCAGCTACTCTGCGCTGGGGGAATGGTAAGAGGGAAAGAAAGAGGGAAAAAAAGAGGCTCATTATGGGTGACAATGTTTGCGTTAAAGAAACCCAGGTGGTCAAAATTATCTACAATCCGCAGTTACGGCATGCCTGATAATGACATCGCGCTTTTGGCACGTATAGCCGTATAAGCGCAGAATTGTTTTTTCACGAGACGCCGAAATGCGATGCGCGCTTATTATCGTGACTCGTCGCTTTGTCTTTTGAACGTCGCTTTTGGAAGTGACAAATAAAACTTCAGCATACTAGAAGTTACAGCTTGAGTAATATTGTGAACAAACATTAAGAAGAAACCAGAAGCAATTTTTTGTTGCTTTTTTGGGCAGTAACTAGCGTATGTAATGCTGCCTTGTAAAAAAACCAGACAAGTTTGCACTCGGTCGCGCAAAGCTTAGGCACAGTGAAGCTTACTGGCTACTACTGCTAGATATGAACTTGGTTGCTGCTAGGTCTTAAGTTGGTTTAACTTAACTACGCATGTAGGAAGGTATTCTCGAGCGATCATTTTCGGAGGTACTTTCCCTTTTGCGACATTTCGCGTGACTAGCGCTGGACGCGTGGGCGCCTACGAGCGACAGCGATCCTGGCATGCCACAAACGCAGACAGGATAACCAAGGTTGGTACAGTGCTAAGAACGCTGTCGCTTGCCGACGCCGAACGCGTTGGCGACATTTCGCGTGACTAGCACTGGACGCGTCGGCGCCTATGAGCGACAGCCTACCTGGCATGCCACAAACGCAGGCAGGATAACCAAGGTTGGTACAGTGCTAAGAACGCTGTTGCTGGCGACGCCGAACGCGTTGGAGGCTAGCCGATTGATATCAATCGGTCAGCTTCGCTGTGTCTTGAGATTTGCGCGGCCTAGTGCAAGCTTTCGCCTTTTTTTTCTCTTGGCTCAGCGCGCCGCGGAGAGAAGAGAGGCAGGGGTCGGGAAGGCAGGCAGCTGGCGATGAGGAGACCGCGTGCATTTTGGGTCGGGAAGGCAGGGAGCTGGCGAGAAGGAGACCGCGTGCATCCTCCTCTTCCTCCTCCGGGTTGCCATGGCTACCACGGCTACGCACCACAAATTACGGGTGGCTTAAACAGCTTCGCTGTTAAAAGGGGTGGGGGACAGAGACCGCGTTTTATTAAGTTTTGAGTGGTTGCCCGTATGATCTTGTTTTGTTCTCGTAACGATACCCGGATAACCGCTCTGGTTTTTGGCTAAAGGTCACTTGAAGGTCGCCGCCAACGGGAGCTAAAAGCATTTTATGCTTAAAGCTAGGAGGTAGCGTCACGTGACAAACTTGAAACCTATTCATAAATATAAAGAAGTAGGCCCTCTTCACGGGGTAGGCAAGAGGTAGCTTATAGTCACCTACCTTTAGTCATGATGGTCTGCGCAAAACAAGGCACAAAAAGCCAAGAATGTAACGAATGTTCATGACTGAACTGTTTAAACTCGCCCAAATCACCACTCTGTGAGGCCTACCTTTATACGCGAAGAGATTTGGCGCCCTCTGTCGCACAAGGAAACATTCGTACCTTATGGCCTCCGTGTTCTGACAGCGTGACAGCGTTCTGACGATTTTATTGCCCTTGGACTTTATACGCAACCTCACGGCGACGCCGACGGCAGAAATCCGCTTGAAGTGCCCATATAATTGCTATCGCAATAAAACAATGCAGGGCATCGTCTTGATAGATCCATAGTGAGCGGTTGTCGCCTTGTAAAATCGTGAGTAAATGTTACCACGAACCCAGCAATCTCGTGAATGCTCTGAAAACCATGTGGGGCTATTCGTTCCCGAGAGCCACCGCACAGGTCGGTCCCGGACGGTAGGGTAAGGTGGCTAGAGAGGGACGGCGTGAGAGGAGGTTGGCTTGTCGAAGCTAGCTGAGTGACGTCATGCTCCCTCCAGTTTTTTTTCCTTCCTTCATGACCGCTTGAGCGCGTCCATATTGAATCACGTGGATGGGGACGACATGAGTGGCTTTGTGTTCGAAAAGGTTGGCAGCGACAGCTTCATTACCTGTCCTAGCTACGCTGTCAACTGCAGGCCAATAAATTTAGTAACCTCCCCTTCCTTCACACCCTACACCCAACGTCATACCGTGCCCAGGCTGCGGAGCTATTTCCACGTCATTTCACGAAACGCTGAAATGTGATCGTTCACCGGCCGTGTATACCCCCTGTTGCCCTACCATCATAAGCGTGAAACAACTGGGATGCCGCACTGCGTAACGGAAGCCCGGGGGGCCAGCGGACGCTGGTCATTCGGGCACGGGACGTGGCAGCAGCTATGGGGGTTTCGGACAAAGTGCTCCACCACAAAAAACAAAAATTTCTTAAAACTTCAATACAGTCAGACCTCGTTATAACGAAGTGGGATGCAACGAATTAAGTGAAATTCCCCTTGAAATCCCCATAGAGATTCATATTGCAGTACATGTAATGATGGGTATGAGGATGTAATTGTGAACGCAACTGAGTAATTCTGTCTCTCCCTTTAACTTCGTTATAACGAAGTTTACTGTGAAATGTTTTCTATCTCCCTCGTTCAGTCTGACGCACTGTCGAGGTGCAATGCTACTGGCGATGCGCTTCATCGCTCCAGTTTTCCCAGAAGTCTTCAGCGCAGTGATAAACCTTGCCATCGCTTTCAATGCTTCGAGTGTGGGCGAAACTGCGTTTCGCTTTGTTTAGGTACAAATAGCGATCTCTTGTGAGTGTCGAACCGTTTTCGTGAGCCGATCCCGAATATAGTGCAGTCTAAGGCTACGTTCACACTTGGGAAGCGGCAAGCGGGCGGAAAGGCCAGAGCGTCGGGAAAATCGTTTCCGCGCGTGTCCAAGTTGTTCACATTTGTTTTGCTACCGCCGCGGCCACCGCTGCCACTTTCGCCCACATCCATACGTTTGTCGGCGTAGTGGCGCTCATTATCGCACCATATCGAGCGGTATGTTCATTCATTGACCCATCCGTCATCAAGAGCGATCATTTCGCGCAACTTGGTGTGTCATCTGCGACCTTCGTTGAATTCCTCGTCGGCGTTCCGTAATTCTCCTCACACGGGCACGGTAGCACTGAGTCACAGGTTGGTGCCTATAGGCGTGATTATATTTCTTTCATAGATTTTATTTACTAGTTGTAATAACGTGTCATCATTTCGTATTATTGGCGGCGCCTCCAGGACACCAAAGCGGTAACGCGAACAGCAAAGCTATAAAACCCGGGCTCGTCCTTGTGTTGGGGCTCGCCGGGGCCTGCGCGTCCTACACGAGACGTATACCACGGCCGCTACATAAAATAAAGGTGCGGCCTGCTGCGTGGTGCCGAAACGGCGTCTCGGGCCTAGTACTTCTCGCGCCCGCTCTGGTGCCACTACTCTGGTACAGCCGTTCACGGAGAAGCGCTTCCACAGCCGCGTTGGTACGCGCGACAGTGACTCTAATCAGGCCGTAAATAACGCGTTTTATAGTTGCACATTATAAGTTGAATATTGAAGTCGTTATTAGAAGTGACGATTACCCTACATATGTGAAAAGTTTGCCCTAGGAGTGCCAATCTTTTGTAGAGTGGGCCTCAATGCCCCCCATGAAGGCTGCCCGCTCGACTCACCTGAAATGGAAAGAAGTGCTCTATTACGAATAATCGGTAGTGGATTAACGTGTTTCTTCAAGACGAAGCAGCGAGTGATGCAGGCACTGAGCAGGGTGGCCAAAGGGCCCTGACGTCTTTTCTCCTGAAATATAACTTTTCCCCTATCTCTCTGTTCTCTGCAATCTGACAAGTGCGGCAGGTTGAACAGGTTAGAAGACTTGAAATCAGTGGCGCGTAAAGAAACGGTGGCAAAATAAGATACGCAGAAGTGACCAGCGTGTGTTTTTTTTTTACGCGCTGCTCATCTCACATCTTGCCCGTGTTTCTGATATTCTTTTTTTTTTGCATGTACTGCGGATAACCGGAAAACACAGTGGGGACCGCAGTCGGAAGCAAAAGCCTAATCTTCGTGTTCTTTTTATAGTCATTCTCAGTAAAATGTAATGAACATATCAGCGACCTGTCGCTTGGCTCCCACTTGCTTCCTTTCCCCTGACGGTCCTTGGCGAGAAATATTCTTCATCCACGCTTCCCGACGCTGTAGATCGCAGGGGAATTCGTGGTACTTCACAGTAGCGTCTCTTCTCGCGGTCGAGTTGCACAGCGACCCCCAACAGCTTCGCGGCATGACACTGCTAGAACAAAGTTGTCGCAGTTTCACCTGAAAGGTGAAGCATCAATTGCGATAGCGCACCGCTAGAAAAAACCATCTGCCACACACGCGCACACCAAAGAACCGTACTCAAGCACAGGAAACATGAGGCAAGCTGCTCACACACACGATCACAAAAAAAAAAAAAAAAGCACACGAGAATGCGCACGTAAAAGCGCACCAACACGCATAAATCCTGAGGCAACCACATTGTAGCACGAACCGGCGTCTGCCTTGCGTACCGTAGCAGTGGCGTCCTCACCAAAAACAGCGGCCGCAACTGTCAACTCAGCCGAGACGTGCTCGCCCATTGACGGCGACGCGACGCAGCAGCCCGCACCTTTTTTTCACAAAAGGAATAAGTATTTCGCTTTGTAAAGATCTCCCAAAACACAATACTTCGAGGTTACCGCTAATTTTATGCTTAGGGGCACGTTACTGGCAGGCCACAGCGGCAGGCATAGTCATGAAATGAAAAGACACTTAACGCTTCCGACGTTATCCGAATGCCAGCTGCTTGCGTCTGAAATGGATTCAGAACTTTTTTTTTTTTTTTATGCCGCAGGCATCAGGAAGTCGAAACAGTTGATTAGTCCGTATCACGGACCATATTGGCGGGTACATAGGCTGAAAGTAAAGTTAATGAAAACGAGAACTAATATATTTAGATATTCTTGTGTCTCCCGTACCATCAATGAGTGGAATGGATCGCCCTGAAGGCACCGTTTCTCAAACATCGAACTCGATATTTTACAATAAACTGTTAGACACATTAAAATACGTACCTGCCCAAACTGGGATATATCGCTGCTTCTTTTCTTCTTTTTCTATATTCGCTGCATTTATCTTTTGATCTCCTTTACTGCTCGCCATAATCTGCCGCTCGTTCCTGCTATGTCTGTCGTAAGTGCGTAATTTTGATTTTAATTGTTTTAGCATTAGTACGCCTCTCCCCCCTCCACCCTCACCTGTGATGCTCAAAAGAGCGAATATGAGTTTGTATAATAAATAATGCCAGGTATCCTGGTACAGAGACTTCTTTTTTCTTTACAGTCGGCCTCGTCGGCCGCACAAATCGCGCCTTGCGGCACCGGTTCATCGCTCAGGGCCGGGATTTTGTAGCGATGCCTTTCCGGTAATAATGCCTTTTCGCGCTTATCGCGCTTTGTCAGTGGTCAGAGCGACGGACCGCTCGCGCTATCAACGGGATCAGCCGGCCGTGAGCGGTGGATGATAAGACTAGTATGGAATAAGTCACAAGTCATCGCTACAAAATCGCGGCCCAGCTCGCCTTATCGGCAGAGCAACGCTCTTTCCACTTTTCCTCCTCTCACCGGCGAGGCCGATGCAGCGTTGCAGTGCGAGCGGTGCGAGCATCGCAGCTTCAGCAATGGCGTCTATATGCGATGGGCCGGAGTGCACATTTGGCGCGATGGCTGCGGGCCGGCTGGCCTGCCGTGAATCACGTCGGCACGTGAAGAATTCGCGAGAACTTCGACTTGAAGTGTCCCTGAGACGTGGCTACGACGTATGCAGCACTTCCAGGTGCCACGGACCGACGCGCCTTTGTCCACCGTCACCGAGCACGCAAGGTCTAATGGTATGGTGACGGCTTTGTGATTTCCGCCACCGCGTGCTTGATTAATTCGTCACAGTTATCTTGGATTTTGTTAAACCGCGGCTCAGTTTCATTCTTTGTAACCTGTAACTCCACTATGTGTTACCGTAAGAATGCAAGCAGCCTGAAGGTAACCGCGCTCTTAACGCCGATCGCTTGCTTCTGCAAGAACGTGACCTTAATTTTCGTAGCCGACTTCATATTGCGGCCCCTTTTTTTTGTTCCCGCCGCTATTGATTCGTGTGCCGCAGGAATGTTCTACATTAGCCAGAAGGTCAGCACATGAAGTCAGTACTGAATTATCAGCGTAGGCTGACGGGTGCTAGCTGTTGATTTTTCGTCTGAATGTTAGGCGCGTTGTGGCTCTTGTGATATGTTCTCCTGCAGGTCATTCAGATTCTTTGGCGACTTCGAAACGTTTCTGTTCCCGTCCCAACTTCTTCGTTCGAGATTGCAAACTCGTTCTTGATTCAGCATTAGGAAATAAATGGTTCTATTCACGGATACCGTAGCCTAGGTCAACTCGTTTCGCGGGACGTTGTTTCTTGGCAAGTATACGTCACGACATACGCGTGTAGCATACGGGACGACACATTCTCATTTAGCTTAAGATACCAAAATGCTCGAAAAACGCGTACGCCGAGCTAGAAAAGACAGGGACCTTGTTAGTTTCGAACGTCTTATAGTGTTAGCATCGCCAATTTTCAAAGCAAATCAGTTGCGTCTTGCGCCGCTTGCAGTCGTTCCGCAGAACGAGATAAGTCTGGTAATAAGGCTTCACCGTTTCTAACTTCCGAAAGCAGCGACTGCTTCGGATACATAGTCTACCCCGAGATATCTACTCCCGTTTGTCAGACCATAAGTTGATGTAAAATTTGGCTAAACTATGACGGATCGCTTTGTAATCGATCACGAAAGTGTATAGCATCATAGCATCATTGGCTGCCGGTATATAACCAATGTGTGCGAATTCACCTTTCTGGTATAGTTTATTAGGCTAAAGTGGCGAAGGCCCTCCAATTTAAACATGACGTAAGGGCAAAGCCTGCACTCCGTTTTGCCGGCGATTGTGCATCGGAAGGCGTCACCGCGCGCGCGTGCCCGTCATCTCACGTTTGCCGTGAAACGATACGCTATAAGTGACAACTAGGGCAGCGATGATTTCAGTTTCTTCAGACGGCGTGTCGCTGTAATGGACCACTGTGCGTGTCGTGGTCAGGCCAACGCCGGATATTGCGCCTCATTAGCAATGTAATGCTTTTTGCAATAAAGGAAGCTAAGTACCACGCAACGTGCCACGTCACAAAAATTATACGCCTAACGCAATGAGACAAGCGGGTGACACTATTGATTATTGAAACTGGGATCGTAGCGGACATTCCTGTTGCAATTAATACCAAGAAAACCTGGATTAGATGGCACTTTTTCTAACATATATTTGCCGCTAAAGTGTCGCGCACAAAATAGAAGGCCCCCTTGCCTTCGACAACGTGTCTTACTTTTTGCACGCCGCCTTAGTGGTAAATGGGTATTTTTACAGATCACCGGTGGGGTTTGTTATAGAAAGGCATTGGTGCGCCAAAGGAAGGTAAATGCAATATCAGACGGTAGAGAATAATGTGACCTATATAAGCACCCTTAGGAACAAGTCCTGCAAAAGAAAACAGGGTCACCTAGAGTTCACTCGGAATGACCTTCGTCCTGCTGTAGACATATACAGTTACATGATGATGGTCCAGGACGCTATACTTCATATTTGTCTAGTGTACCCACAGAAATGCGGAAGCTTTCAGGACGGTGCTCTCTGATGAATATTATATTTATAGATACTATAAAAAAGTGCACGTGGGCTGTCTAGATGGGCGCCACTCTTATTTGTGTCAGAAAATTATTGTGACCAGAAGCTACCTGCCTCATGGATTCATACAAAAGCGGGTGCCCTTGCGGAACACTCACATCTTTCCTTCAACAAGATAATTTGTAAGAGTCCTCACTTTCGTTATATTGTCTTCTTAGAGATTCCCATGAGTCTTCTCCCTGATATAATCAAAAGAAGCCAATATTTCACAACTTCGAATAGTGATTTCTCGGGTTGTATATGAATCCAAGAGCAGCAGCCATTCAAGTTTTGCATAATATGCAAAACTTGCTAATATGCGTATGCTAATATTCATATTAGCATACGCCTAGTACTGCGGCGTTGAGAAGCAGGCCGTGTTTCGACACAATCGTCAGCTTGTGGCCTCCGCTAAATAACAACAATTGTCAAGCGAAGCTTGTATACGCCAACCTGCGCCGGCGATGTACCGCAGAAACTATCATCATCAGCAATGGCTCAAGCGTAATCGTCGTCTTCCACAGCAGGCACGTTGGCGCCGTTTGGCGCAACCGCACGAACGCGCTCGTGCCATTGCTGCCGCGTTCGTCGTCGTCGTCGTCTTCCACAGGTGGCTCCGTTACCGCTCAAACCATTCCAGCGTACATCTTCACTTCTCTTCTGTCGTCGTAATGAGAAGGCCGCGTTTACGGGGGTATGAGCCATTCAGTGTAAACGTAACCACTACTATAAGACGTACGTGTGTAGATTTGACATTTGCAAACGACATGTGGGTTATCGAGATGACCAAACTCCTTGCAGTATACCGCAGCGATCACAAGGCTTCTCTGCTTACTTTCACAAAATTGACCGGTGAAGTTTCCGATGTTCAATAAACATGTTTCACTGCCAACTTGTCTTCAGTGATGTCCCCGGTATCCGCGCATCTCGTTAGTGACAAGGGCGCACTCCAGTAAACATAATGTTGATGGTTAGGTATACAAAGGGACAAGCTTCACTTATCATCCATCTTCACGAAGGAGAAGCGCCAACCATTTTTTTCCACTATGCCGTGCTCCTAAAGCTTCTGCCGTAGCGCCTACAAACGACGACAAAAGTTGGCGGACAGCGCTATCGCTTCCATGAAAGCGCATTGCTGCTTCAGCCGACAACGCGGCACTCCGATTCCTAGACACGTTCACTTCGCACCACGAGGGGTGGCCGCCGTGAAGTAGCAGCAGCCACGGTCGGCCACTGTCTCCAATTGTCACTGTGCCGCCTAAGTATAGTTTGCGTGATGCTATGACGCACGCTAATCTTCTGATAACGCTCCTTTTTAGGTTCCGCAGGGCAATAGAAAAATTGTTTTGGCCATCTTAAAGGCTGCGGTGAAGCCTAGCTCGTTTCGCGGAAACTTGGACAACCACCCCTTTTAGCCGAAAATGAACCGGTCACGCACGCTCCCCAACGAAATGAGAATTTCTGTGCGCCATATTGCTCGACCTCGCCATTTGGCGAAGACTGAAGTGGTCTCCCCTAACGGAGCTGTATATGTAGCTTTGCCGCGGCTCTGCTGTTTGGTCCGCTTTTTGGCGGCATAGTAAATTGGTATGCTTGTTTTTACGCGTGCGCATCCCACGACTCTTCATTTGTACATCTCGTGCAGTGCGAGTTTGCCATTCGTGCGCGTGGTTCATGGCTACTGTTCACCTTACGGCTGTGTGCAGCACCGGACTGCGTGCCCTTGCATCTTCTACCACCACCACCACCTTCCCGCTGGTAGTGCCACGTATAGCTTCGACGGAAGTACCTCAGCAAGTTGGGTGAGTACGACAGCATCCTATCCTTCATCGCGAACGTAACAAATGATGTATCAAACGCGCAAATCTTAGAAAAGCGAAAGCGATGTTCTTCATACCCAACGTGGGGGCTCACTGGCTATGTCCTTTTACTGCTGCGCACGAGGTTGCGGGTTCGTTTACCAGAAGTGGCGACCACATTTGCCTAGAGGCTAAATGAAAATAGGCGCATATACTTCCGTCCTATCCGTCTCTGTAAGCAAATATTTTTTTCAGCCACAATAATGCCTAAAGTTCTGTTCGCTTGAGTGTCGCCTTTGTATTTGTGTGCATACCCCGGATGTGGTTCATAAATTCGAGGCTGACAATTGTTCTTGCATATACACTGTAATGGTACTCTTGAAGTGAAAGTGGCAGGCCCAGGTTAAGCAAACGTCATTTACTCTTTTGCTTGCTCCTTTTATTTTATTTACTCTGTTTATATCGGGTATGATATATTCCATGCACGATACGGTATATCGTAGTCAATGTCAGCACCCTATTAAAATCCCCGCATTGCCCATCATTAGTTTTATGCTGGGCATGCTGGAATATGTGCTGGACATGTTGGATAAAGTGCTGGGCACGATGGACTTCATCATTGGTATGCTGGGTGGATGGTGGGTGATATAGACCGTGCTGGGTAGAAGCATAGTTCCTCAATACTTTTCTGGTCACGAAACTCCGCCGTCAGTCTATGGAAGAGCTTGATACGTCGCATGAAGACACCGCGCTGGGGCGCCACCGCAGCTGAGAGGCCACCTTTCTCCGTGATAAACCCGGAGAGACTGTAGATGCGGCCGGCGTGTGCTGAAAGTTTGGACGCGTACTTAATATTTGTGATTAATTTTTAGGAAGATCCGAATTCTGGCATTCTACAATTGAAGCGGCACGTTCACCTGACGATGCCCCTTCAGGTGTTGTGTGCCGGAGGGCCGTTCTGGCTACAAAGGCACTACCGAAAAGGTATCGCTATTTTGCATGCCGAGTGTTCGTGAGCACTTCGAGAATTGGAAGCGAGCCATACCACGGCAAGAAACAGACGATTTCAGCTTCGAGTCCAAGCATGTACACGTGTGTGCGCGAAGCACTTTGATCCATCATCCATCTCCGTACAGACGATTTCACGATAAACAGTGACGCCCAGGGGCGTAGCCAGAAATTTTTTTCGGGGGGGGGTTCATCGGCCCGACCGGGGGGGGGGGGGGGGGGGGGCAAGCGTCTGCTTTCCTCTACGTGACGTGATCGATAATAAATATCGGTAGTTTAAGCAGACTCTATGCATGTATATCAAAGACATGGGACCCCCCCCCCCCCCCCCCCTCGCGTGTGTGTGTGCTTGTGAAGAAATTAAGTAAAAAGTAATGTAAGCTCAGTAAAATGCAGTAAGTACGACAGGTACAGTGGGCGTTTGGAGCAACCGTCTCTCATCGCACCACTGAATGGACCAGTCTTCGAAAACGCATCATTGAGACGACCCGCCCGGTCGGAGAAGACATCATTAATTGTTAATCTCCGTTAAGCGTAGATGGCGTCGTCCTCGTCGGGGCGAAGTGCGTTTCACAGGTCAAGGACGTCTGTACATGTGAAAATGCACGTGTTACCAGGCTATACCTACTCCAATAGCTATAGCTTGTTCGCTGCGTCTTTGCGCTAGAAAACTTAAATACGCGCAAAAACGAGTAATGCTTTTTTTACGAAGCTTTCGTCGCCTTGCATTTCCTGCGGCAAGTGCACGGGGCGCTGTGTCTTCCGCTGTGTGCGAGCGTGCAGCCGTCATTTGCCTTTACGTCAACAGATTCAGAATTGTACAGAATATTTCACCGCACTGCATAGTTATGGCATGTGTACGCATTTTAAGTAGTGCGTGCGAGTCATTTCTGCTTCACTTAGGCCGGTGCAAACGGGAAGCGGCCTTGTACCTCACAGAATCTCGACTGATTGGTGTACTAGTGATGCAGGAATGAACTCCGGTCTTGTTCAGTGCATAGTGCACATAATCAATTTCTCAGGACGCGTGAACTCCGACGAGAACTGTCAGCGCCTGCAACAAGAGTTTACTTACGCTGTACTGCGCACAGCAGTAATCCATGCTTGTCGGCTGTCTGTTTCGTGCATTCTGTTGCGAGTCGGTGGAATTTCACTGCCGGCATCAACCCTTTCGTGTGTACATTGCTGGTTTGGGATTCCACAACACAACAGCAACTACCAGCCTTTCGTAATTGCTGGTTTGGGATTAAGCAACACAACAGTAACTACCAGCCTTCCGTAGGGGCGCAATCGCAAACGAGAGACGTTTTGCGCTGCAGACTATGGCTATACGTTCACATTTGGGAAGCGGCAAGCGGGTGGAGAGGCCAAAGCGGCCGGAAAGGCCAAAGCGGCCGGAAAATCTTTTCCGCGCATGTCCAAGTTCACATTTGTTTTGCTACCACCGCGGCCGCCGCTGCCGCTTTCGTCCACATCCATCTAGTCTGCGTACGTTTGTCGGCGTGGTGGCGCTCATTATCGCATTATTTCGAGCGGTATGTTCATTCACTGACCCACCCGTCATCAAAAGTGATCATCTTGCGCAATTTCGCGTGTCATCTGCGACCTTCGGTAAGTTCCTCGTTGGCGTTCCGTAATTCTCCTCACACGGGCGCGGTAACGCTGCGTCACAGGTTGCTGCCTAGGCGTGATTATATTTCTTTAATAGCTTTTATTTACAAGTTACAATAACATTTCATCATTTCGTATTATTTTCGGCGCCTCCAGGACACGAAAGCGGCAACGGGAACACCAAAGCTAAAACCCGGGCTGGCCCTTGTGTTGAGGCTCGCCGAAGCCTGCGCGTCCTACGTGAGACCTACGCTCCCAATCTATCGTCGCGACGAGAAAAGCACCCCGCGACTTCTGCAACATACCGTGCACGTGCGAGGAAAATTATGGAGCGCCAACGAGGAATCTGCCTAACTATTGTCTGTCATGGAAGTGGAAGAAGAAATGACTTTTATACTTCTACCTACTTGTTTTCTAGAAATGGACAATGAATAAACGGAAGACAAGAAAACCTCGGAAACGGCAGTGGTGGGTTCGCCTGGCTTTGCTAAAGTGTAAGAAGTTGGGTCACGCCAAGGCTTCGTTGCCGCACCTCCTGTCGCGCGACGTTGAATTCTATCGCGACAGTACGTTTTAGTACTTCTCTTGTCGTAGAGCAAGGGGTGGTTCTTGATCGCGTCGATCAGCATTGCAGCCTACACTTTTGGTGCCATGTTCAATGTTACGACCGGAAGTTTACATCCTAGTGTAGCTTCCGGTCGAGCAGAACGACTTTCCACCACGTTTCCGCTTCGACATGGCGACAAAATCGGTCCGAGACCAATTTGGCTCGCCGCCTGTTTTTCTGCCTGTTTTGCCGCCTAGGCGGGCGGATTTTTGCAAGATTTTGCCGCTTCCGCCAGCTTCGAGACCAAGTTCCTACGCGAACGCGGCCTAACCGGCACCTGAAGGGAAGCGGCAGAAATGTATACCGGAAATTTCGACCACCTGGGGACTTTAACGTGCACCTAAATCTAAGTAAACGGGCCTCGAGCATTTTCGCCTTCATCTAAAATGCGGCTGCCGCATTTGTTGCTTCATTTGTTGCGCATTTGTTGCGCATTTGTTGTTTCAGAATGCGGCCGCCACATTCGCGCCAAAACCTCACAGAGTGTTAAGGCCTTGACAAACACTGTGACAGTTTTTTTCCATATGCAGACATGATTCGCTGTAAATTACCAACCCAAACGGAAGCGCCCAGGAATGAAAGTGTGAAAGTAGCACCGGTTTCTTGAAATATGTCAGCGCGAAGCGACGAGAGCAAAGGGTGGGTTAGTGGGGGGGGGGGGGGGGGGGTGCAAAAAATTTGGGGGGGGGGGGTTGAACCCCCCCAACCCCCCCCTTGGCTACGCCACTGGTGACGCCGTATCGTTGCCGAGGAAAAAGCCGCGCCTCAGGCCTACTGCCATTCGTGTTTTCGGCGGCCGGTGTTCGGCGGCCGGTGTGCGTGCGTGTGCGTGCGTGTGTGTGTGCGTGTGATTCTCAGTAGCCTGTTCTGTTTACAAGATTTGTTTCATTTATATATTGCAAATAAAATCGGTGCCTATTAGTACCTCCATGAGAATATTCATAGTCATATTGTCATACTCAATACTCATACTCAATACTCATACTCAGTCATACTCAATAGTCATATTGCGAATTTAGTGCTTTAAAAAGAAAGTGAACGGTAGCGTGCAGAAGCCCGTGCAATGCATCTGCAATTTCCCGAATGTGTGGTGGCGTTCCAAGATAGCCGGCATGTCAGCTTGTTGATTGGCTGAAGGAATATCCCGTGAAGAGCGTCACAGGAAGGGCCGTTTCGTAAACGTCAATTTGACATTGCGTGACGTTGCGCTGGGCTGCCATTGCAGAGATTTTCCGCCATAATTTGTGGTGCGATGAGCCGCGCGAATTATGGTAATGAGCGGCCATATGCAATAGCAGTGGAGAGGCATGTGTATCGCCGCATTTTCCCTGTCATTTGGGGCCATAAAAATCGTTTGTTCACAACGCGTGCTCATAGCATTTGCATCGCTCTCGAGTGGTGTTGGCACTTGTGTTGTGAACCATCATTTTTATTAAAAATACGTATATTTCAAATAATATTGGTTGAAACTAGCAAGCTTTCTGCGACCTTTTGCACTTTTCACTATTGCATTTGTATTGTAAACAATATTAATGACTTTTCGCTTAATTAAAGGCTATGACAATGGTGATATTTAAATTTATAAAAAGAAATATACGCAAGACGGCGCCTTGAAGTTTCCTCTCGCGGTGCGAGTAAGCAGCGAAGTGCACAAGAGATGGCAGTGCCGGCGCTTGCGTCGCGCAAGCGGATACCTGTAGCGCACGCAACGCTATCGATGATATTCGGCCGCTTCTCAGCCAGACGAGTCGGGCTGAGTCACTTGCGGTTCACGAGATAGCGATAACGCGGCTTAGAGCGTGCGCTGATCATCACTGGCAGGTCACGTATGTTGTCTCAAGGTAGAAAGCAAGCGCGTGGGCGCCAATATACGATGACTCATTCCATTCCCCGAGGACACGCATCCTAGCCAATGAAGCAGACGACAGCTTGTGCGCATGCAGACAACGGAAGCGAGAAACGATTTTTATGGAATGATCATACGCTTTGAGCTAGCTGCTTTATTTTTACTGGGGAGGAAAACTGTTTTCCTTTATCAAGAACGCTAGGTTCAATGCCTACATAACAGTTTCTTAGGTGAAACGTCAAATTTGCGTCACGTTACGAAAGCAAAACGGGGCCATCAGCGCCATTTTGTAAGCGTCGCGCCTACGTCACGCCTCGAAGAAAATGGCGGAATGTCCAGAATAGCGGCTCAGAGCAGAAAAACTACCACCGCCGCCGGCGGCCGCCGCTCGGCAAGGTGGCCTTTTTTTTTTACTACGGCGCCCCTAGCGGCAGGCGCTGGCTCCATATCAAACTGAGGCGGGAGCTTCGTGACCAGAAAAGGCTATTAAGGGGCTATGGTAGAGGCTAAGTAGATGGTGGAATAGCTACTGGGTGACTTGTCACCATGGTGGGTGTACCGGGTGGACGGTGGAATGCATGCTGGGTGACTGATGGGTGTACTGGTTGGATGGTGGGTGAATGGTGTGCGTGATGGGTGAATGGTGGGTGTACTGGGTGGATGGTGGGAGGACAATGGGTGACTATACAGTGTGTTTCAGGGAACACTTTCAAAAATGTTTAAAGGTTGCCTGTGGTAGATAGCAGAATGGCAGAATTCTAGTTAATGAGCTGGTCCACTCGAAGAAGCGGACATTACTTGCAAAAAAAGAAATCCATAATCAACTATACAATTAAGAAAAAGTCAGTAATTAGGTTTTAAACTAATTACCTATTGTGCCATATTCCAATTTACAAATTCTAGCTGTTAAGTTCGCAAGGCTAATCCACGAATTATCAGGATGACGCCAGTTTGGTGATATCAAGTCATCAACTTTGCAGAAAAATGTATTGGTTGCCTGGGGCAGATAGCACAATTCCAGTTCATGATCTGGTCTACTCGAAGAGGCGGACATTTCTTGCACAAAAAATTCAAACCTTCTATTCAAGTATCAGTGTTACACTTGAAGCAGTTAAATCAACGTTGGAAGTGGTTTATTTTCTACCATCAGTTAGATTCAACTTCTTCAGTCACACCTTCTTTGGTGGTGGTGGTGGTGAAAAACATTTATTGAACTGGTTGCAGAGAGGTGATTGGCTTAGGGCCCTATTGGCCTCCTCCCCTCACAATACTATGTGGAGCCCCTATTCCGGGGCCCCATTGGCAAGCAACGCCGCCCGCGTCCGTTGAACCAAAGCCTTTTGGGTCTTGAGGTCTTGACAGCCGAGCAGGGCCGCCTCCCAGTCCTCTCTGGTGGGGTTGGGGTTGGGGGGGATACATGGGTTTGATTGGCACGCCCATACTATGTGGAAGGTGTCAGCCACCTCCCCACAGAACTGGCACACGTCGTCAAAGGATGGGTTGAAATGCTTCAGCACCGCCGGGCACAGTACAGTGTTGGTAAAAATTTTGATGAGGAGGCGCTCGTCAGCGTGATCCAGTCCCTTACAAGGGGTCGGGTAACGCCGGTGCTCCTCCTTATAGTAATCGGTGATTTCTTTGAATGAAAGGGCCAAATTGTCTGATTGGTAGTAGGCTTCCAAGGACAGGGAGACAGCCCGGGGAGAGAGTGCGCGGGCGGACTGATCGGCCTGTTCGTTTCCCTGGAATCCCTGGTGACTGGGGGTCCAAATCAGGTTACGTGGAGTTGGATCAACGTATAGGCAGCTAGATTGCAGTATGCGCCGGGCAAGCGGGGGAGCCCACCCCAGCTCATAGTCCCGACAAGCCCCTCGCGAATTGGTGATGATGTGTTTCGATGTGGGATTAGTGATGGCCAGAGCGATGGCAATCTCCGCGTGTGTTGTGCATTAGGCTTTGAAAGTGAGCCCGTTAACTCTGTTAGTGTTGTGTACGACTGCGGCCGTGTACCACCCCCCGTGGTGTGGGCCGGCAACGTCCACGTAATACACGTGTTGTTGGTGTGTGTGTGTGTGTAAACTTTATTTAAAGAGGTCCGGAGGCTCGACTTAAGCCGAAGCGGGCCGCTCCCACGTTGGCACTGTCAGGCCAAGCCCTTCAGCGACATGACGTGTCCCGAGGGCCCACGTGTTGTTGGTGACCATAGTGTTGCTGCAACGCTTCCGCACGCGCCCGGCGACGACCGCTATGGTCTTCTCTGGACATCATGCGGGGAAGGGGTTGGACCCGGAGGGCGCGTCTCCAGGGTTCAGGCACTCTCACCCTTTCCTGAATGTGGTAGTCGTGTTTGATGTGTAGCCGGTCCAAGAGGCGGCGACCGGACGGGTTCTGTGCAAGACGCGTGTATTGGTTGACTAAGTGGGCTTCTCGAACCTCTCGGAAAGTGTTCACCAAGCCCAGGGCCAGAAGGCTCTGGTTGGACGTGGCGAGCGGGAGATCGAGAGCCCGCTTGATGACTTTCCGGTGGATGACCTCCAATTGGTCATCATCGTGTTTGCGCAGGTGCAAGTAGGGGATCGAGTAGAGGATTCTACTCGTTACGAAAGCATGGGCAAGCCGCAATGCATCCTTGCTTCGTAATCCGCCCCGCTTGTTGGAGACACGGCTGGCCATGCGGCCCACCTGGTCTCCCACCTTGCGGAGTTTGGCGAGGGTGGTGTCGGCCCTGCGTTGGTGGTGTATGAAGAGGCCAAGGACGCGGATCTCCTTGGCCTCCCGGATCGGTCCCGAGGGGAGAATGATGCGTAGCTGAGTTGTGTCGCGAGGGGAGAGACGTACGTGCACAAATTCAAATTTAGCTGGGGCGCACTGGAGTCCGCAGTAGGTTGAGTAGTCGTCGACTACGGTCGCTGCTGCTTGCAGGCAGGCCTCCTTGTGGCCCAGGTTACCTTGCGTGGCCCAGATTATGATATCATCCGCGTAAAGAGCGTGATGAATACCAGGCAGAGAAGCCAATTTGGAGGGAAGATGAAGCATGGCTAAATTGAAGAGGAGGGGGAGACAGGACCGCGCCTTGAGGTGTTCCCCTCGAGCCGATTATGTATGGTCAGTGTTCCGCATGTTGTATGCGTATGTAGGCTTGGCGTTCTGTAAGAAATTGTGTTATGTAATTGAATGTTTTGTGGCCACAGTTGGTGTAACTGAGGTCGTCTAGGATTACTTCGTGCTTGACGTTGTCAAATGCGCCGTTAAGATCCAAGGCCAGGACCACCTTGTCATTGTGGGGACATTCGACAGGATCTAAGACGCCATGGTGGAGCTGCAGAAGTATATCCTGTGCTGACTTTTGAGGGCGGAAACCGAACATGGTGTCCGCGCAAAATGTGCTGTGTTTCGAGAAAGTCGGATAGTCTGTCTCGCACCATCGTCTCCATCGACTTGCCGACACAAGACGTGAGAGAGATGGGGCGAAGGTTCTCCACATCAATAGGTTTGCCGAGCTTCGGGATGAAGGTCACGAGAGCCGACTTCCAGTCGAGAGGAAGAGGAGACCCACCGTCCCAAATGTTATTGATGTAATTGAGGAGTGCGGCGTAGGCTTTGTCGGGAAGGTTGGCCAAGAGTTTGACCATAACCTTGTCGCGCCCGGGTGCAGTGCCACGCTTCATCTTGCTTAAGGCCGCCCGGCGGTCGTGTAGCTGGAACGGGGTGTCCAGCTCCGTGTTCTCTTAGCCTGCATACGAGTACGCGGCCGTCCGGGGGTCCTTTGTGGTGCACAGGTATCGATCCCTGAGCGTATGTGCTAGCTGTGTTGTCGTTCCTGTAAAGTTGTGCATGACCCTATGTAAGTGACGTTGGGTTTCCGTGCGTGTTTGTGTTGGATCTATGAGAGCGCGGAACAGGCGCCACGTGTTGCGGCCAGACATCTGGCGCGCAGCCGTGTTGCGGCCAGACATCTGGCGCGCAGCCGTGTTGCACCGGTCCACCCAGTTAGTGTCGGCTATAGCTGAGCGGCATATTCCGCGGCCTGCTGTGTGAGTTCGAGGATGCGCTTCTTGAGGCGTCTGTTATTTATTTATTTATTTATTTATTTATTGATACTGTTAGCCCAAAGGCCGATACAGGGTGGAGAACTCATAAAATAAGCTTCAAAGATCGCTACAAACACGAGCGCTAAAAAATCAAACCAGAAAATACAATTGCTTAATTATGCCAATTTTACACAAGAATATTCACACATATGTAATATAAATGAGCATTGAGCATTGAACAGGCACCGAACACTACAATCAATAACAAACATGTATCATACAAAATCAAATTTTTAACATCACATACAGGAACTTCGTCAATATCCGCAGAGTCATTTCAATCATGTCACATTGCACATGCTGCCTATCATTGCATGAAGAAGCTAATTATGTATGAGGATTGCTACATAGCAGAATAATAGGCCAGTACGGATTTTTCAAAGTGTTCTAGGGAATCAATTTTCGTTATGCAATGCGGTAGCGCATTCCAATCTTCAATCGTTTTAGGAAAGAGGGAGTACTTAAATGAGTCAACCTTTGCAGTTATGGGCATAAATTGGTCCTCATGGCTAGACCTAACGGACCGTGATATCCGTGACGTTCTGTTTTGCAAATACCTTTGAGTGTCGAAATTGAGGCGGTTATGTTTCATTAAGTAAATAAATTTTAGTCTAGCTACTTTTCGCCGCAATGAAAGCTCGGGCAAGTTTAGTTCAGTGAGCATCTCAGTCACTGAATCTGTGTGCCTATATTTTGACATAATAAACCTTGCTGCACGCCTCTGTATTTTTTCAATCTGATTTACTTCCTTCTTTTTATACGGATCCCATATTATGCTAGCATATTCCAGCGCGGGACGTACCAATGCTAGATATGCAGTTAGTTTAACATCTCGGGGAGCAAGTTTAAGTCTACGTCTTAGTGACCAAAGTTTAACCTCTGCGGCATTACATAATTAGTTATGTGTTTTTTCCAAGATAAGTCATCCGATATCGTAACGCCTAAATACTTGAAATGGCTCACTTGTTTTATTGGATTACCGTCTAACTTGTAATTGAAAAGTAACACATTTCTTGTTTTTCTAGTTATTCGCGCATAAACAGTTTTTTCATAATTTATTTTCATTTTCCATCGCGTGCACCAATTGCTGATTGCTTCCAGTGCTGAAGCTAATTCCAATTGGTCCTCATGACATGATATTTTAGAATATATTAAGCAATCATCTGCAAATAAACGAACCATTATCTTATCATTAAGCCCATTTGTCATGTCATTAATATAACAAAGAAACAATATAGGTCCTAACACAGACCCTTGAGGGACGCCTGATGTTACGTTTAGAATTTTTGATTTCTTTCCTTTCACTTCCACATATTGTGACCTGTTAGTAAGGTATGAATGAATCCACTTAACTATACTTAAATTAACTCCGAGATCAAGTAGCTTACCAATCAAATCCGAGTGGGAAACGTGGTCAAAAGCTTTTGATAAATCGAGGCAAATTCCGTCCACCTGACCTGTTTCATTAATTACCTGAGCAAAATCGTGTACCGTTTCTGCAAGCTGGGTGATAGTGGACAATCGGCTCCTAAATCCGTGTTGGTTAGAAATAAGTATGTTCGAGCTTTCGATATAGTTAAACAAACTTTTTGATAGGATATGCTCGAACATTTTGCAGCAAGTACATGTAATTGAAATGGGTCTATAATTTTGAATTCTATGCTTGTCCCCAGTTTTATGAACTGGCACTACTCGCGCCATTAACCAATCATGTGGTAAATTGTGCTGTTCAAGAGACGCACGGAAAATTATCAGCAAATACTTCGCGATCCATTCAGCATATCGTCTCAAGAATTCGTTAGGGATGCCATCCGGACCAGGAGACTTTTTCGTGTCTAGGCCTAAGAGAAGTGAAAGTATACCTTCTACAGTTAGGACAATGTCTGGCATGTCTGAACGGGCATTAGTCATTTTCTCTCTTATTGCTGCAGACAATGGTAGGGGAGGGTCAAACACGGAATGGAAAAATTCGTTGTACCTATCAGCAATTTGCGCAGAGTCGGTAATTATACATTCATTGCTGGTAACATACCTCACATCCTCACGTGATGGAGCAAGGTGACGCCAAAAACGCTGTGGCGAATCTTTCATAAACCGTGATAGAGTGTGGGAATAGTAATGTTCTTTCGCAAATGATAATTTTTGCTTTAGTATTATCGAAAGATCTCGAATCTCATTATGATCTATGTGTTTAATTTTCCTTCTACGTTTTAATTTCCGTTTTAGCTGGATGATTTCTCGGTTCACCCAAGGATTTCGCTTTTTCACATTTTGGTCTTCATTGGAACATAGTTATGCATACAGTAATTGACAATACCTTTAAACTCATCCCACAACGTATTGACCTCAGCTGCTCCATCAAACGTCTCCAGTGCCATCTCCAGGTAATCGAGGATGCTGACATCATCTGCTGCAGCAAAATTTCTTACGTGTATTGTATCTCTGTAAGGCTTGACTGGCAAAACTTTTTTTATGCACAATAGGACAAGCTTGTGGTCTGATAGTCCGTCATTACAGAAACTGTGTAATCAGTAATCCTGCTGTCTATAAATACAAGGTCAAGCACTGACTGAGTAGTTGGTCCAATTCTAGTTGCTTCATTAACAACCTGCGTAAGGTCTCTGCTAAATACCATGTCAAACTAAAGCATCACAGTGTTGTTGTCTGCTGAGCCAATCTGTCGTACATCCCAACGAATACCTGGCAGGTTAAAATCACCTGCTATGATTAGACGCGTATTTTCAGGTACATTGTCAGTCAAAAAGTCGTGAATTGATCTTAGAAAGGCAATAGGAGCATTAGGAGGTCTATAAACAGCACCAATTACGCAAGGAGAGCCGCACAGCGTTGATCTACACCAAATACTTTCGTTATCGGGGCATTCGCGTATCATCACAAGCTCAATATCTTTTTATGAACAATCGCTACGCCACCACCACGAGTTTCACGATCCTTACGAATAATTTGATAAGAAGGGGGTATTACTTCGCTGTCGGATATGTCCGAGTGCAACCAGGTTTCGGTCACAATGACAATATCAGGGTTATACAGAAAAAGAAGGTGCTCTATTCAGTTGTTTTGTTCACTAGGCTGCGAGCATTATATTATAAGCGTGAAATCCCGGGTTTGATTTCTACGCTGTCATTGAGACTCAAGTGAAGTTGTCTTTTTCCTTGCTTGTTTTATTCTACAGGACTGCGCTTCGTTCCACGCATACCACTCGTTGTCGATAACAATCTTGTCATACACGAGTCGAACCTTTAGGCCCCGTTCCCTTTCTGCTTTCGCGCTTTCCCATAGATTTTTCCGCTTCCGTAGCGTGTTTATAGAAAAATCATCCGAGACAGAAATACCGGTCCCTTTAACTTTCTGCAGTTTTTGAACACCGCAGTCTTTTCTTTGTAATCGAAAACTCTCATGATAACTGGGCGTACTTTCCTTCCTGCTTTCTGCCCAGCCTATGTATTCTTTCTGCTGTGGTTATTTTAACGTTGAGTCTCTCTCGGAAAAGATCAGTTAACACTTCTTTTCAATCTGTTCAGCAGTCTCATTTTCACTTTCCGGGATCCCAAATAATATAAGATTATTTCTACGGCTGCGATCTTCCAGGTCAGCCATTTTTTCTTGTTGCGCTTCCATGGCGATTGCCATATCCTTCAAGGGTTTTCAAGGTGGGATAAATCTTTCGTCATACTTCGTTACTATTTTCAATGTGCTCTCTACTTCAAGCATTCTTTGGTTCAGCTTGCCTAGTTGAGTAGAAAAGGAGGATTGGTCAGTTATATTTCTGTTTCCTCCATCGTTTGGTGAGGCTGCGGCGGGACTCCCAAAGATGAAGGAGGTGATTGTCCACGTTCATTTGTGTGTCCGTGAGCTGTATCTGCTTTTCGTGTTGTCCGAGTGTCGACGTGAGCGATTTGGACCAGGTGTCGCAGCCCGACTGGAGGGGGTCTACGATAGGTAGAGAGGTGCGGAAAGTCGTCCAGTCCGGCACACGAGCTTGTGTTAGTGGGCGTTTCAGGGGACGCATGTAGATGGTTGTGTTGACTATACAGTGATGACTACCGAGAGTGTACTCTGTATTCAGCCAGTCGGCATGGCGTATGTTTGCGTGTAATTGTGAGGTCCGGGCAAGTGTCCTCGTTGAATCGAATTGCCTACACGTGTTGGTTTGGCGGGGTCGGTGTGAGGGTGAGTCCAGTGTGGAAAGAAGTTCCGCAAGCTTCCCCCCACGCGTGTCCTCCCGGGGGTACCCCAGTGCCTGCTCGGGCGTTGAAATCGCCGAGATCCGGAGGGGTAC